>NC_138769.1:166929266-166989266 GCF_965119305.1 Pelophylax lessonae
GCAGATTTCATGAGAAGAGGGAAAATAGCAAAATCATTTTCTAAAGGTCAAAGAAAAGAGAGAAATGTGCAGGAAGGAAGGTTGACCAATCTGTTAACATTCTACGAGGAGGTGAGGTGTGAGCTAGATAGGAGGAGACCTGTGGATGTGGTGTACCTGACCTTTGCTAAGGTGTTTGCTACAGCTCCCCACAAATGCTTATTATAGAAAATAAGGTATGCTTTTGGAGAAACAACTGGTCAAAGGGTGGTAATAAATAACGCATTCTCAGACTTGTCTGGTGTGGAAAGTGGGGTCCCCCAAGGTTTAGCCCTGGGACCAATCTTGTTCAATTTATTCATAAATAGCATTGAGGATGGGATCAGCAGCTCGATATTGGTTTTTGCAGATGACACAAAATTAAGCAGGGCGATACCTTCGCATCGTCAGGCAGGAATCTTACAGAATGCCCTGAACAAAATCGCAGAGTGTGCAACTACATGAGGTTTAATGTGGAGAAGTGTAAGGTATTGCATTTGGGGACAAAAAAAAACATAAAAGCACAATACACATTAGGGGGTGAAACTGTGGGGAAATCAAAAATGGAGAAAGATCTGGGGAGCTTAGTAGAAGATAGACTTAGCAATAGCATGCAATGTCAAGCTGCAGCTGCCAAGGCCGGCAGAATATTAGCATGCATAAGGAAGGGGATGTATTCCAGAGATAAAACTATAATCCTACCACTTTATAAAACACTGGTCCGACTGCATCTGGAGTATTCTGTCCAGTTTTGGTCACCAGTCCTCAGAAGGGATGTGTTGGAGCTGGAGAGAGTCCAGAGAAGGGCAACTAAACTGATTAGGGGATTGGAGGACCTTAATTATGATGAGCGCTTACAAGCGCTTGATTTATTCTCCCTGGAGAGGAGACGCCTGAGAAGGGACATGATAGCGATTTATAAATACCTCAACGGTGATCTCAACATAGGAAAAAAACTATTCAGTCGCAAGGAATGCATGAGGACACGAGGCCATACAATGCGATTAGAGGAGAAGCGTTTTAACCTCAGGCTACGCAGTGGGTTCTTTACAGAAAGGGATACTAGACTGTGGAATTCTCTACCACAAACGGTAGTAACTTCGGGGAGTATGGCTACTTTTAAAAGATTCTTGGATGTACACCTCAAGGATCAAAACATTCAGGCGTATGGGAAATGATTACAACCACACACACCTACACAGGTTGAACTGGATGGACTATTGTCTTTATTCAACCTCACTTACTATGTAACACTGACACCTAGCTCCTGAAATAACGATATATAATCCCAGCAGATCCTGTTGCAGCAACACGCGTTTTGGGCCCTAGCGTCAAAGGGTAAATTGCTGAGCGCTAAACGGCTCACCTTCTGTCCAGATCAGAGCAAAAAATAAATATGGAACGCTTCACGAATTTGCGTGTCATCCTTGCGCAGGGGCCATGCTAATCTTCTCTGTATCGTTCCAATTTTAGTATATGTGCTGCCGAGGCAAGCACAGATCTAAGGCAACGCAAAATGTGATTATATACCACGTGCCCCTCTTCTGCCTGCATATTAGGGAGAGTCGCATATGAGCTTCCATAATAGTTTTGAAGCATCAAGCCTTCCGAAAGCTTAGGGGCAAATGAGATGGGGCAAAATATTCTTAGCCAAAATTGAATTTACTGGTCGGAAACATCAGGATTTTCCATGAGCTGATTTTCCATTAGCACCAAAAGCGAATAAATTATGCTGATCACTTAGTGGAGGCAGATTTCCTGTAGAGCCAGAGAATGCAAGAAGGGAAAGCAGCTGCGGTAAAACTGCCAAGTCAGCAGATTTCATGAGAAGAGGGAAAATGGCAAAATCATTTTCTAAAGGTCAAAGAAAAGAGAGAAATGTGCAGGAAGGAAGGTTGACCAATCTGTTAACATTCTACGAGGAGGTGAGCTGTGAGCTAGATAGGAGGAGACCTGTGGATGTGGTGTACCTGGCCTTTGCTAAGGTGTTTGCTACAGATCCCCACAAATGCTTATTATAGAAAATAAGGTATGCTTTTGGCGAAACAACTGGTCAAAGGGTGGTAATAAATAACGCATTCTCAGACTTGTCTGGTGTGGAAAGTGGGGTCCCCCAAGGTTTAGCCCTGGGACCAATCTTGTTCAATTTATTCATAAATAGCATTGAGGACGGGATCAGCAGCTTGATATTTGTTTTTGCAGATGACACAAAATTAAGCAAGGCGATACCTTCGCATCGTCAGGCAGGAATCTTACAGAATGCCCTGAACAAAATCGCAGAGTGGGCAACTACATGGCAAATGAGGTTTAATGTGGAGAAGTGTAAGGTATTGCATTTGGGGACAAAAAAAAACATAAAAGCACAATACACATTAGGGGGTGAAACTGTGGGGAAATCAAAAATGGAGAAAGATCTGGGGAGCTTAGTAGAAGATAGACTTAGCAATAGCATGCAATGTCAAGCTGCAGCTGCCAAGGCCGGCAGAATATTAGCATGCATAAGGAAGGGGATGTATTCCAGAGATAAAACTATAATCCTACCACTTTATAAAACACTGGTCCGACCGCATCTGGAGTATTCTGTCCAGTTTTGGTCACCAGTCCTCAGAAGGGATGTGTTGGAGCTGGAGAGAGTCCAGAGAAGGGCAACTAAACTGATTAGGGGATTGGAGGACCTTAATTATGATGAGCGCTTACAAGCGCTTGATTTATTCTCCCTGGAGAGGAGACGCCTGAGAAGGGACATGATAGCGATTTATAAATACCTCAACGGTGATCTCAACATAGGAAAAAAACTATTCAGTCGCAAGGAATGCATGAGGACACGAGGCCATACAATGCGATTAGAGGAGAAGCGTTTTAACCTCAGGCTACGCAGTGGGTTCTTTACAGAAAGGGATACTAGACTGTGGAATTCTCTACCACAAACGGTAGTAACTTCGGGGAGTATGGCTACTTTTAAAAGATTCTTGGATGTACACCTCAAGGATCAAAACATTCAGGCGTATGGGAAATGATTACAACCACACACACCTACACAGGTTGAACTGGATGGACTATTGTCTTTATTCAACCTCACTTACTATGTAACACTGACACCTAGCTCCTGAAATAACGATATATAATCCCAGCAGATCCTGTTGCAGCAACACGCGTTTTGGGCCCTAGCGTCAAAGGGTAAATTGCTGAGCGCTAAACGGCTCACCTTCTGTCCAGATCAGAGCAAAAAATAAATATGGAACGCTTCACGAATTTGCGTGTCATCCTTGCGCAGGGGCCATGCTAATCTTCTCTGTATCGTTCCAATTTTAGTATATGTGCTGCCGAGGCAAGCACAGATCTAAGGCAACGCAAAATGTGATTATATACCACGTGCCCCTCTTCTGCCTGCATATTAGGGAGAGTCGCATATGAGCTTCCATAATAGTTTTGAAGCATCAAGCCTTCCGAAAGCTTAGGGGCAAATGAGATGGGGCAAAATATTCTTAGCCAAAATTGAATTTACTGGTCGGAAACATCAGGATTTTCCATGAGCTGGTTTTCCATTAGCACCAAAAGCGAATAAATTATGCTGATCAATTAGTGGAGGCAGATTTCCTGTAGAGCCAGAGAATGCAAGAAGGGAAAGCAGCTGCGGTCAAACTGCCAAGTCAGCAGATTTCATGAGAAGAGGGAAAATAGCAAAATCATTTTCTAAAGGTCAAAGAAAAGAGAGAAATGTGCAGGAAGGAAGGTTGACCAATCTGTTAACATTCTACGAGGAGGTGAGCTGTGAGCTAGATAGGAGGAGACCTGTGGTTGTGGTGTACCTGGCCTTTGCTAAGGTGTTTGCTACAGCTCCCCACAAATACTTATTATAGAAAATAAGGTATGCTTTTGGAGAAACAACTGGTCAAAGGGTGGTAATAAATAACGCATTCTCAGACTTGTCTGGTGTGGAAAGTGGGGTCCCCCAAGGTTTAGCCCTGGGACCAATCTTGTTCAATTTATTCATAAATAGCATTGAGGACGGGATCAGCAGCTCGATATTGGTTTTTGCAGATGACACAAAATTAAGCAGGGCGATACCTTCGCATCGTCAGGCAGGAATCTTACAGAATGCCCTGAACAAAATCGCAGAGTGGGCAACTACATGGCAAATGAGGTTTAATGTGGAGAAGTGTAAGGTATTGCATTTGGGGACAAAAAAAAACATAAAAGCACAATACACATTAGGGGGTGAAACTGTGGGGAAATCAAAAATGGAGAAAGATCTGGGGAGCTTAGTAGAAGATAGACTTAGCAATAGCATGCAATGTCAAGCTGCAGCTGCCAAGGCCGGCAGAATATTAGCATGCATAAGGAAGGGGATGTATTCCAGAGATAAAACTATAATCCTACCACTTTATAAAACACTGGTCCGACCGCATCTGGAGTATTCTGTCCAGTTTTGGTCACCAGTCCTCAGAAGGGATGTGTTGGAGCTGGAGAGAGTCCAGAGAAGGGCAACTAAACTGATTAGGGGATTGGAGGACCTTAATTATGATGAGCGCTTACAAGCGCTTGATTTATTCTCCCTGGAGAGGAGACGCCTGAGAAGGGACATGATAGCGATTTATAAATACCTCAACGGTGATCTCAACATAGGAAAAAAACTATTCAGTCGCAAGGAATGCATGAGGACACGAGGCCATACAATGCGATTAGAGGAGAAGCGTTTTAACCTCAGGCTACGCAGTGGGTTCTTTACAGAAAGGGATACTAGACTGTGGAATTCTCTACCACAAATGGTAGTAACTTCGGGGAGTATGGCTACTTTTAAAAGATTCTTGGATGTACACCTCAAGGATCAAAACATTCAGGCGTATGGGAAATGATTACAACCACACACATCTACACAGGTTGAACTGGATGGACTATTGTCTTTATTCAACCTCACTTACTATGTAACACTGACACCTAGCTCCTGAAATAACGATATATAATCCCAGCAGATCCTGTTGCAGCAACACGCGTTTTGGGCCCTAGCGTCAAAGGGTAAATTGCTGAGCGCTAAACGGCTCACCTTCTGTCCAGATCAGAGCAAAAAATAAATATGGAACGCTTCACGAATTTGCGTGTCATCCTTGCGCAGGGGCCATGCTAATCTTCTCTGTATTGTTCCAATTTTAGTATATGTGCTGCCGAGGCAAGCACAGATCTAAGGCAACGCAAAATGTGATTATATACCACGTGCCCCTCTTCTGCCTGCATATTAGGGAGAGTCGCATATGAGCTTCCATAATAGTTTTGAAGCATCAAGCCTTCCGAAAGCTTAGGGGCAAATGAGATAGGGCAAAATATTCTTAGCCAAAATTGAATTTACTGGTCGGAAACATCAGGATTTTCTATGAGCTGGTTTTCCATTAGCACCAAAAGCGAATAAATTATGCTGATCACTTAGTGGAGGCAGATTTCCTGTAGAGCCAGAGAATGCAAGAAGGGAAAGCAGCTGCGGTCAAACTGCCAAGTCAGCAGATTTCATGAGAAGAGGGAAAATAGCAAAATCATTTTCTAAAGGTCAAAGAAAAGAGAGAAATGTGCAGGAAGGAAGGTTGACCAATCTGTTAACATTCTACGAGGAGGTGAGCTGTGAGCTAGATAGGAGGAGACCTGTGGATGTGGTGTACCTGACCTTTGCTAAGGTGTTTGCTACAGCTCCCCACAAATGCTTATTATAGAAAATAAGGTATGCTTTTGGAGAAACAACTGGTCAAAGGGTGGTAATAAATAATGCATTCTCGGACTTGTCTGGTGTGGAAAGTGGGGTCCCCCAAGGTTTAGCCCTGGGACCAATCTTGTTCAATTTATTCATAAATAGCATTGAGGACGGGATCAGCAGCTCGATATTGGTTTTTGCAGATGACACAAAATTAAGCAGGGCGATACCTTCGCATCGTCAGGCAGGAATCTTACAGAATGCCCTGAACAAAATCGCAGAGTGGGCAACTACATGGCAAATGAGGTTTAATGTGGAGAAGTGTAAGGTATTGCATTTGGGGACAAAAAAAACCATAAAAGCACAATACACATTAGGGGGTGAAACTGTGGGGAAATCAAAAATGGAGAAAGATCTGGGGAGCTTAGTAGAAGATAGACTTAGCAATAGCATGCAATGTCAAGCTGCAGCTGCCAAGGCCGGCAGAATATTAGCATGCATAAGGAAGGGGATGTATTCCAGAGATAAAACTATAATCCTACCACTTTATAAAACACTGGTCCGACCGCATCTGGAGTATTCTGTCCAGTTTTGGTCACCAGTCCTCAGAAGGGATGTGTTGGAGCTGGAGAGAGTCCAGAGAAGGGCAACTAAACTGATTAGGGGATTGGAGGACCTTAATTATGATGAGCGCTTACAAGCGCTTGATTTATTCTCCCTGGAGAGGAGACGCCTGAGAAGGGACATGATAGCGATTTATAAATACCTCAACGGTGATCTCAACATAGGAAAAAAACTATTCAGTCGCAAGTGCAGCGTCCCACTCATGACACGTGGGAACTGCAAATGTATTACTACTTTGTCATTGCTATATTTTGCATGTGCATTGCTACACCTGTTTAATCCCTGTTCATAGGCTGGTCAAGTGTGCTTCATACTTCCCACCACAAGATGGGGATAGCACCACTCTGGGATATCTATCCCAGCTCAGGTTTATCTGTGGTCAGTGTTCAGTTCAGGAAGTGAGTGTACAGAGCAGAGAAGCTCCATGTAGAGGTTAGTGAAGGTCAGTCCAGAGAAGGGACAAATTGGAACTGCTTAAATCAAAGGGTAAAAGCCACCAAACGGCAGCAAGACCTTTGAGAATAAAGGTGAAGGATTTCTTAGCCACTGGCAACCTCACCAATTTCACTGGATTCAAAAGGGATCACAAACAAGTAAGCATTATACTGAACCACAGCCTGAGTCCAGAATTACTAAAGCCTATTAACAGTGGATCAGCAAAATTCCTCTATTTACCCAGAGACTGTATTCTAACTGATGTTTATGCTGCAATCAAAACCAGTCACAGTAAAAGTTGTGAGTTGTATCCTACCACTGTCTACCTCATTCTTCACTATTGCTATCACAACTGGTTGTACCACCATTAACGGTACTGGCGTCACGACAAATATCATCAAGGGACCCAGCCACCACAAGCACTCTAAACACCCCTGTCATCACGGGCACCTCAACCACCATCTTGGCTGGCGTTTCCCTATCACAGAGCGTGCCCCGGAGGATTTCGTGCTGTCTTCCTCTTCACTGTGCGACCAGCCCAGGGAGGCTTTCTGCTAACCGTGAGTAAACCGATGAACTGTATTATTGCTGTCTCTCATCGGCCCACCGTGCACCTCACGTGTCACCCCTGTGGTTCTGGCTCGTCGCATAAAAATTTGGCGTCACGAACAGGATTGTAACCCCTGCGCCTTATCTAAAAGACTGTCGCATCAGAATAAGCTTTATTGAGAGACTGTTTACTTATTGCACACTGTGTGGGGCCACAGAACTGTTTAAACTGTTTCAAAGTCGCATGGAAGTGTTATCTCAGTTATCAGCATAAAAATCGCAGCATCCAAAGTGAGAAAATCAGACGTTTGTGTGTCAACAAAACTGCTTGCTGTATTTGAATTGACTGTTTCTATTCACTTAAAATGGCTGCCGGAGGCCTTCTTGTTTAAAAATTTCTGCGCCATCACTGTGAATAAGTTAGTGACACCCCCTGAAGAGCGGGAAATTTTGGTGCCACCCATTTATGCAAAATTGTCCGGCCAGCCCGCCTTACCTTTGCTGTTTCAATCCTGGGAGGAGAGTGTGACAAGCGCACGCCCCAGAAGTCACGAGACTTTGCATGCGAACAAAAGAGAAAATAATCGCATTGCTTGCCGTCCGAGCAGTAATCGCAACCTGTCAGCTGCCTCTACTAACTATAAGGAGCACTAATAGCAGGAACTCTGCCAGAGACCCAAAATCAACATTGCTGCAGCATTGTATTCAGCCGGCATTAAATTCTTAAAGGGCCATACACCCGCAAGACAGCAGTTGCCCATAGCAACACCGCACAAAAAGTGTCTAAAAACGCATTTGACTTACCTAACTATAATTCACCTGCTGTCACCATGTCTGTGCAGGAAGATGACGTGCAGCCTGACCTCAGCGGACCCCCTGCATCAGCCGCAGTAAGTCGCAGTGCAATACCAACCGCTGCAGCACCAAGCTTAATGCCTTTAACCATGCCTTATTATTTTGGGGCCCCCTGGTT
This sequence comes from Pelophylax lessonae, assembly GCF_965119305.1. Taxonomy (NCBI): domain Eukaryota; kingdom Metazoa; phylum Chordata; class Amphibia; order Anura; family Ranidae; genus Pelophylax; species Pelophylax lessonae. The sequence goes on from NC_138769.1 coordinate 166,937,543, forward strand.
CCCACGATATTCTGGAGAAATTCATACTTTAAGGGACTTTAAAGAAAAAATTCTTGCTGTGTTCAGATTGTACCCTGTATCCTCAGAGCAACAGATGGAGATTCTTCTTGCGCAATTGGAAGGAGCTGCGCTCAGAGAAGTGAAATCTTGGCCGAGCTCAGAGAGAAAGACCATGGAGCAGATTTTTGAACGTCTCTACACCACCTTTGAACCCAGAACCGTGTCAGAGGTCAAGATGAGGTTCTTCAGCAAGAAACAGCAATCTGGTGAGTCACTCAGAGACTTTGCATTATCTTTGCAGGAAGCCCTTAGAGCTGTAGTCCAAGTAGACCCCCGTGAGGCAGAGAATCAGGACAAAACCCTGAAAGAACAATTTATTGAAGGCGTCAATACAGACAATCTAAAGAGCCAACTAAGAATGTTAGCCGCCCAACATCCAGGAGCTACCTTCTTAGATTTTAAAGAATTAGCTATCAGCATACTGGGAAAAAGCCCACCAACAGAACCTGTTAGATCTGTTGAAGTGCCTGTATCACAGCTGGTTACCCCTGCAAAGTCTTTACCTATAGTCAGTCAGGCAACCCAAGCTCCAGTTCCTGATGCAGTTGCCGCCTTGACTGAGCAAGTCCATTTCCTGACTAAAAGTCTGGAGAAAGTCCACCAAAAGTTGGAACAATGGGAGAAACCATTAATGCTAGAGGATGAGAAACCTGTGTCCAGAAGACTCTTCCCCTCTAATTATGGAGAGACTTATTCCAGAAATTCTGGCGGACGCCCCCCTGACCGCACTAGTACCCCTAAGCGGCCAATCTGCACATACTGTCACAAACCAGGCCATACAGAAGCAACCTGCTGGCAGTTAAACAGGGAAACCCCCGAGGCCAAGGACCACCCCTCGGGAGTTAAACCAATAGGTCCAGAAGATCCCCACTGGATGCCAAGATACGTTGGATCCCGTCCTGAAGTGGCACTTCAAATAAATGGAGTTCCTTTTGTTGCCCTAGTTGACACCGGATCCCAAGTCACCACTATCCAACAAGCAGCCTTTGAAAAATACTGGGATCAAAATCAGCTTACCCAGCCTCCAGAATCCTGGCTGAGTCTCATAGCCAGTAACGGCAAACCTGTACCAGTCCATGGTTATTGGGAATCTACCATTCAAGTAGGAGGAACTACACTACCTCGACAAGGCCTTATTGTGGTACGAGTCAGAGACAATAACCCTAACCCTCCAATAGTCCTAGGAATGAATGTCCTCAGGAACTGTTATGTTGAGATGCTAGAAGCCTTGCACCAGTCAGTGCCTACTGCCTCTCCTGATTCTAAGAAGGTGATCCAACAAACCATCCGTGTACTAAATGCACAACAGAGATTCGCTAACGAAAAAGGAGAAATCTGCTGTGCCCGCATCCGAGATAAGCAACCTGTGGTCCTCAAACCCAACACCGAAACTCTCTTGTGGTGCCGAGCTGTAGTCGGAATTCAAGGTCAAGACTACCAAGCCCTGGTAGAGCCTGTTGTTTTTGAAGACTATCCTCTAGTTAGAGCTGCAAGAAGCCTAGTAACCGTCTCTGAAGGTAAAGTGCCTATACGACTCCTAAACTTGAGTGATAGCAGTGTAACACTAACAAAACACCGTCCTATTGCACAGCTAATCCAAGTCACTTTTCAAGATGTCATCAGTGTGGCTACAGCTACCACAGAGCAAATTACCAAGAGACAGAACCCACAGGACCAAAATGTAAACACATCCTGGTGGAAAGAACTTCATGTGGGAGATGCTTCCACACCAGCAAACCAAATTGAGGGAGTACTAAAAATTGTGAAGGAGCTTCACCATGCCTTCAGTAAGCATTCCACAGACTATGGAGAAGTGGATATCATCAAGCACTCCATCCCTACAGGTTCACACCCACCGATCAAGGAAAGATATCGGCCTATACCACCAACTATGTACCAATCCGTAAAGCAAATGATCCAAGAGATGAAGGACTCCAATGTCATTAGAGACAGCCATAGTCCATGGGCTGCACCTCTAGTCCTTGTCCGTAAAAAGGATGGTAACATCAGATTCTGTGTGGATTACAGAAAAATTAACCAAATCACCCACAAGGATGCTTACCCTTTACCACGCATAGAGGAATCTTTGACAGCTTTAGGATCTTCAGCCTACTTCTCTACCCTTGATTTAACCAGTGGATACTGGCAAGTACCAATGGCACCTGAAGATCGTGAGAAGACTGCATTTACCACCCCTATGGGCCTATTTGAGTTCAACTGCATGCCTTTTGGACTTTGCAATGCGCCCGGAACTTTTCAAAGATTAATGGAGCGTTGCTTAGGACACAAAAATTTCGAAACCGTCCTGTTGTACTTAGACGATGTCATCATCTACTCCAAATCTTATGAAGATCACTTGAAACATTTGGCCGAGTTTTTCAAGTCCTCATTAAACATGGACTCAAAGTCAAACCATCTAAGTGCTATCTACTGAAGTCAGAAGTCAAATACTTAGGGCATATTGTAAGCTCTGAAGGTGTTAAACCGGATCCAGAGAAGATAGCCGCAGTCCGAAATTGGCCTTCTCCTACTACAGTGAAAGAAGTGAGGAGTTTTCTCAGTTTTGCAGGATACTACAGACGCTTTATTCCTCATTTTGCCCAAATTGCGGGGCCAATACTAGAACTTCTGAGAGGACATCCTAAGAGGTACCAAAAGTCTCCAATACCAGTTGAATGGAACACAGAAAGAGAAATTGCCTTCCAGCTCCTGAAGAAGAAGTTAACAGAACCACCAATCCTAGGCTATCCAGATTACCAGCAGCCATTTCATCTTTACACAGATGCTAGTAAGAAAGGTCTGGGAGCTGTCCTGTCGCAAGTACAAGAAGGTAAAGAAAGAGTTATTTCCTACGCTAGTAGATCTCTTAGAGGTACTGAAAGAAACGACCAAAACTATAGTTCCTTCAAATTGGAATTCCTCGCACTCGTGTGGGCTGTTACAGAAAAATTTAAAGATTACCTTGCCGCAACACCATTTGTGGCCTTCACAGATAACAACCCGCTAGCACATCTTAATACCGCTAAGTTGGGAGCATTGGAACAAAGATGGGCCTCACGCCTAGCTAACTACGATTTCACCATAAAATACAGAACAGGAAAAGCAAATGAAAATGCGGATGCATTATCCCGTCTGCCTACCCAAGAAGACCCTACTACACAGGAAGATGTTTGGGAAGAGGTAGAAATGCCAGCTTTTTACAAAAATTTTGCCCAACAGGACATTATCACCATCAAAGGAAGAAAAGTTCTTAACCTTCAACAACAAGTGGATCCAAGATCCCAAGTGGACAAAGAAAGGTGGATCAAGCTGCAAAATGAAAGCAGAGTGTTGGGAGAACTGCAAGATTTCTTCACCAGTGGGAGAACACCTGAAAGAATTCGCAGAAGAAATGCTGATCCAGAATTGTCAAAACTATGGAGACACAGAAAACATCTTTTCCTACAGAAGGGCCTACTATTAAGAAGAACTTTAGACCCAATTACCTGGGATCGTCTATACCAAATCTTAATACCACGCCGAGATGCAAGAATCATTCTTGAAATGTATCATGACCAATCAGGACACTTTGGCGTGCAGAAGACAGAAGCCACCATCCGTAGAAGATTCTACTGGATTGGGATGAGAGGAGACATTGAACAGTGGTGTCGAGAATGTTCCACCTGTGCTGTTGGAAGAAATGAAAAACATGACCAAAAAGCACCCTTACATCCCATTGTAAGCCAAACACCGCTAGAAATAGTTGCAATTGACCATGTGAAGCTGGAACCAAGTCGCTCAGGTTACACATACGCCATGACCATCATTGATCATTATACCAAATTAGTTGTAGCCGTACCTGTCAAGGACTTGACTGCTAAGACAACTGCAGATGCCTTCTGGAAACATTTCCTATTGCCATATGGATGCCCAGAAAGAATCCTTACAGATCAGGGATCTGCCTTTGAGTCGCAACTCTTCAAAGAACTGTGTGCACTTCACAATTGTCAGAAAATCAGGACCACAGCCTACCACCCCCAAGGGAATGGACTTTGTGAGAAAATGAACCAAACTTTAATTGAGATGTTAAGAGCAGTACCACCTGCTACAAGAAGTGATTGGCCTACTCTATTGCCTCAATTGATGTACACCTACAATAACACCATTCACTGTTCTACTGGGTATACACCTTACTATCTCATGTTTGGCCGACAAGGTAAACTACCTGCCGACCATACTTTGGGCGTACAAGTGCCTGATGAAATCAACCCTCTACCAAAGACTGATTGGGTGATTGAGCACCAAAGACGTCTAATTGATGCACAAGAAATTGTTCAACATCGCATGGAACATGCTCATGAAAAGCAACAAAGAGATTATAACCAATCTGCCAAAGCCGAACCTCTCAAAATTGCTGACCATGTGTGGTTAAAAAACGACCATCGCACCAGCAAGTTAGATAGCAAATGGGAGAGAGAACCGTACACCATTACAGCTATTCTCAATCCAGAGACTCATACTTATGAGATCACCAAAGAAAACAAATCACGTGTAGTACATCGGAATCGCCTTAAGTTATGTCTCAAGGAAAGTACTCAAGAAGAAACTCTTCAAGAAGAAGCTGTCCAAGAGGAAACTCAATCCATAGAACCAGAGCCTACAAAATCATCTGATTCAGAGAATCCACTACAGTCTTTTGGAAAAGCATTATTAGACTCTGATCCTTTACAATGGTTCCTTACACCTTGGCTCAATATCTTATTGCCTGCCAAGACCAATACAACCGCACATCAACCAGAGGAGCTATCTCAAGAAGTGTCTACTACAGCTCAAGAGACACCAAGTTCCCTTGAAACAAGACCTGTAGAAACTCAGCCGCTACGAAGATCCGACAGGACTACAAGAGGACAACCACCTGTCCGTTTTAAGGATTTCCTACACCAGCAGCCAAGAAGACAACTACCAGCCCTGCCATCTCATCGTTGAATGCATCCTTACATCGTCTGAAGTTCCAAAGTGAGAAGAAGACGTACTTGTGATGTCATGTTCATTTCCTTTAAAGGACTTTTTAAAAGGACTACTTACCTACTGTTTTGCAACGTTCAAGCCTGCACCCGGAGATAGACTTTCACGTACCTGAGCCTCCGTGATATTCTTCTGTTGACGTTTTCCTGTGCCCAAGGAACGGACTCATACCCTGTGAGCCTCCTGAGATGTTATTTTTGTTTTGTTTTTCCTTTTTCATCTCATCATGGACTATTCTGGTTTTGCCATACATCACCAGTCTTCAGAGGAAAAACTACACCCCTTTTTGTCACCTTTTGACACATTTCGTTGTTGCCTGAGATATGTTTGCCTAACCCATTTTACTTGCAGATACAAGAAGTACAAGAATGGGGTTATGTTATTTCCTATGCATGCATGCTTTTCCCTTTCTCTTATATCTTACATGAAGACACAACATCGAGTCAAAAATGTGTCGAGGTCGACACACGTTTTACCATGGGGGTATGCAGCGTCCCACTCATGACACGTGGGAACTGCAAATGTATTATTTCTTTGTCATTGCTATATTTTGCATGTGCATTGCTACACCTGTTTAATCCCTGTTCATAGGCTGGTCAAGTGTGCTTCATACTTCCCTCCACAAGATGGGGATAGCACCACCTTGGGATATCTATCCCAGCTCAGGTTTATCTGTGGTCAGTGTTCAGTTCAGGAAGTGAGTGGACAGAGAAGAATGCAGAATGTAGAGGTTAGTGAAGGTCAGTCCAGAGAGGGACAAATTGGAACTGCTAAAATCAAAGGATAAAAGCCATCAAACGGCAGCAACAGACCTTTGAGAATAAAGGTGAAGGATTTCTTAGCCACTGGCAATCTCACCAATTTCACTGGATTCAAAAGGTACCAGAAGCCAAATCAGAAACAAGTAAGCATTATACTGAACCACAGCCTGAGACAAGACCTACCAAAATCTAATAACAGTGGATCAGCAGAATTCCTCTATTTACCCAGAGACTGTATTCTATCTGGATGTTTATGCTGCAATCAAAACCAGTCACAGTAAAAGTTGTGAGTTGTATCCTACCACTGTCTACCTCATTATTCACTATTGCTATTACAACTGGTTGTACCACCATTAACGGTACTGGCGTCACGACAAATACCACCAAGGGACCCAGCCACCACAAGCACTCTAAACACCACTGTCATCACGGGCACCTCAACCACCATCTTGGCTGGCGTTTCCCTATCACAGAGCGTGCCCCGGAGGATTTCGTGCTGTCTTCCTCTTCACTGTGCGACCAGCCCAGGGAGGCTTTCTGCTAACCGTGAGTAAACCGATGAACTGTATTATTGCTGTCTCTCATCGGCCAACCGTGCACCTCACGTGTCACCCCTGCGGTTCTGGCTCATCGCACAAGGAATGCATGAGGACACGAGGCCATACAATGCGATTAGAGGAGAAGCGTTTTAACCTCAGGCTACGCAGTGGGTTCTTTACAGAAAGGGATACTAGACTGTGGAATTCTCTACCACAAATGGTAGTAACTTCGGGGAGTATGGCTACTTTTAAAAGATTCTTGGATGTACACCTCAAGGATCAAAACATTCAGGCGTATGGGAAATGATTACAACCACACACACCTACACAGGTTGAACTGGATGGACTATTGTCTTTATTCAACCTCACTTACTATGTAACACTGACACCTAGCTCCTGAAATAACGATATATAATCCCAGCAGATCCTGTTGCAGCAACACGCTTTTTGGGCCCTAGCGTCAAAGGGTAAATTGCTGAGCGCTAAACGGCTCACCTTCTGTCCAGATCAGAGCAAAAAATAAATATGGAACGCTTCACGAATTTGCGTGTCATCCTTGCGCAGGGGCCATGCTAATCTTCTCTGTATCGTTCCAATTTTAGTATATGTGCTGCCGAGGCAAGCACAGATCTAAGGCAACGCAAAATGTGATTATATACCACGTGCCCCTCTTCTGCCTGCATATTAGGGAGAGTCGCATATGAGCTTCCATAATAGTTTTGAAGCATCAAGCCTTCCGAAAGCTTAGGGGCAAATGAGATGGGGCAAAATATTCTTAGCCAAAATTGAATTTACTGGTCGGAAACATCAGGATTTTCCATGAGCTGGTTTTCCATTAGCACCAAAAGCGAATAAATTATGCTGATTACTTAGTGGAGGCAGATTTCCTGCAGAGCCAGAGAATGCAAGAAGGGAAAGCAGCTGCGGTCAAACTGCCAAGTCAGCAGATTTCATGAGAAGAGGGAAAATAGCAAAATCATTTTCTAAAGGTCAAAGAAAAGAGAGAAATGTGCAGGAAGGAAGGTTGACCAATCTGTTAACATTCTACGAGGAGGTGAGCTGTGAGCTAGATAGGAGGAGACCTGTGGATGTGGTGTACCTGACCTTTGCTAAGGTGTTTGCTACAGCTCCCCACAAATGCTTATTATAGAAAATAAGGTATGTTTTTGGAGAAACAACTGGTCAAAGGGTGGTAATAAATAACGCATTCTCAGACTTGTCTGGTGTGGAAAGTGGGGTCCCCCAAGGTTTAGCCCTGGGACCAATCTTGGTCAATTTATTCATAAATAGCATTGAGGATGGGATCAGCAGCTCGATATTGGTTTTTGCAGATGACACAAAATTAAGCAGGGTGATACCTTCACATCGTCAGGCAGGAATCTTACAGAATGCCCTGAACAAAATCGCAGAGTGGGCAACTACATGGCAAATGAGGTTTAATGTGGAGAAGTGTAAGGTATTGCATTTGGGGACAAAAAAAAACATAAAAGCACAATACACATTAGGGGGTGAAACTGTGGGGAAATCAAAAATGGAGAAAGATCTGGGGAGCTTAGTAGAAGATAGACTTAGCAATAGCATGCAATGTCAAGCTGCAGCTGCCAAGGCCGGCAGAATATTAGCATGCATAAGGAAGGGGATGTATTCCAGAGATAAAACTATAATCCTACCACTTTATAAAACACTGGTCCGACCGCATCTGGAGTATTCTGTCCAGTTTTGGTCACCAGTCCTCAGAAGGGATGTGTTGGAGCTGGAGAGAGTCCAGAGAAGGGCAACTAAACTGATTAGGGGATTGGAGGACCTTAATTATGATGAGCGCTTACAAGCGCTTGATTTATTCTCCCTGGAGAGGAGACGCCTGAGAAGGGACATGATAGCGATTTATAAATACCTCAACGGTGATCTCAACATAGGAAAAAAACTATTCAGTCGCAAGGAATGCATGAGGACACGAGGCCATACAATGCGATTAGAGGAGAAGCGTTTTAACCTCAGGCTACGCAGTGGGTTCTTTACAGAAAGGGATACTAGACTGTGGAATTCTCTACCACAAACGGTAGTAACTTCGGGGAGTATGGCTACTTTTAAAAGATTCTTGGATGTACACCTCAAGGATCAAAACATTCAGGCGTATGGGAAATGATTACAACCACACACACCTACACAGGTTGAACTGGATGGACTATTGTCTTTATTCAACCTCACTTACTATGTAACACTGACACCTAGCTCCTGAAATAACGATATATAATCCCAGCAGATCCTGTTGCAGCAACACGCGTTTTGGGCCCTAGCGTCAAAGGGTAAATTGCTGAGCGCTAAACGGCTCACCTTCTGTCCAGATCAGAGCAAAAAATAAATATGGAACGCTTCACGAATTTGCGTGTCATCCTTGCGCAGAGGCCATGCTAATCTTCTCTGTATCGTTCCAATTTTAGTATATGTGCTGCCGAGGCAAGCACAGATCTAAGGCAACGCAAAATGTGATTATATACCACGTGCCCCTCTTCTGCCTGCATATTAGGGAGAGTCGCATATGAGCTTCCATAATAGTTTTGAAGCATCAAGCCTTCCGAAAGCTTAGGGGCAAATGAGATGGGGCAAAATATTCTTAGCCAAAATTGAATTTACTGGTCGGAAACATCAGGATTTTCTATGAGCTGGTTTTCCATTAGCACCAAAAGCGAATAAATTATGCTGATCACTTAGTGGAGGCAGATTTCCTGTAGAGCCAGAGAATGCAAGAAGGGAAAGCAGCTGCGGTCAAACTGCCAAGTCAGCAGATTTCATGAGAAGAGGGAAAATAGCAAAATCATTTTCTAAAGGTCAAAGAAAAGAGAGAAATGTGCAGGAAGGAAGGTTGACCAATCTGTTAACATTCTACGAGGAGGTGAGCTGTGAGCTAGATAGGAGGAGACCTGTGGATGTGGTGTACCTGACACCTTGCTAAGGTGTTTGCTACAGCTCCCCACAAATGCTTATTATAGAAAATAAGGTATGCTTTTGGAGAAACAACTGGTCAAAGGGTGGTAATAAATAACGCATTCTCAGACTTGTCTGGTGTGGAAAGTGGGGTCCCCCAAGGTTTAGCCCTGGGACCAATCTTGTTCAATTTATTCATAAATAGCATTGAGGACGGGATCAGCAGCTCGATATTGGTTTTTGCAGATGACACAAAATTAAGCAGGGCGATACCTTCGCATCGTCAGGCAGGAATCTTACAGAATGCCCTGAACAAAATCGCAGAGTGGGCAACTACATGGCAAATGAGGTTTAATGTGGAGAAGTGTAAGGTATTGTATTTGGGGACAAAAAAAAACATAAAAGCACAATACACATTAGGGGGTGAAACTGTGGGGAAATCAAAAATGGAGAAAGATCTGGGGAGCTTAGTAGAAGATAGACTTTTCCAATTTTAGTATATGTGCTGCCGAGGCAAGCACAGATCTAAGGCAACGCAAAATGTGATTATATACCACGTGCCCCTCTTCTGCCTGCATATTAGGGAGAGTCGCATATGAGCTTCCATAATAGTTTTGAAGCATCAAGCCTTCCGAAAGCTTAGGGGCAAATGAGATGGGGCAAAATATTCTTAGCCAAAATCGAATTTACTGGTCGGAAACATCAGGATTTTCTATGAGCTGGTTTTCCATTAGCACCAAAAGCGAATAAATTATGCTGATCACTTAGTGGAGGCAGATTTCCTGTAGAGCCAGAGAATGCAAGAAGGGAAAGCAGCTGCGGTCAAACTGCCAAGTCAGCAGATTTCATGAGAAGAGGGAAAATAGCAAAATCATTTTCTAAAGGTCAAAGAAAAGAGAGAAATGTGCAGGAAGGAAGGTTGACCAATCTGTTAACATTCTACGAGGAGGTGAGCTGTGAGCTAGATAGGAGGAGACCTGTGGATGTGGTGTACCTGACCTTTGCTAAGGTGTTTGCTACAGCTCCCCACAAATGCTTATTATAGAAAATAAGGTATGCTTTTGGAGAAACAACTGGTCAAAGGGTGGTAATAAATAACGCATTCTCAGACTTGTCTGGTGTGGAAAGTGGGGTCCCCCAAGGTTTAGCCCTGGGACCAATCTTGTTCAATTTATTCATAAATAGCATTGAGGACGGGATCAGCAGCTCGATATTGGTTTTTGCAGATGACACAAAATTAAGCAGGGCGATACCTTCGCATCGTCAGGCAGGAATCTTACAGAATGCCCTGAACAAAATCGCAGAGTGGGCAACTACATGGCAAATGAGGTTTAATGTGGAGAAGTGTAAGGTATTGCATTTGGGGACAAAAAAAAACATAAAAGCACAATACACATTAGGGGGTGAAACTGTGGGGAAATCAAAAATGGAGAAAGATCTGGGGAGCTTAGTAGAAGATAGACTTAGCAATAGCATGCAATGTCAAGCTGCAGCTGCCAAGGCCGGCAGAATATTAGCATGCATAAGGAAGGGGATGTATTCCAGAGATAAAACTATAATCCTACCACTTTATAAAACACTGGTCCGACCGCATCTGGAGTATTCTGTCCAGTATTGGTCACCAGTCCTCAGAAGGGATGTGTTGGAGCTGGAGAGAGTCCAGAGAAGGGCAACTAAACTGATTAGGGGATTGGAGGACCTTAATTATGATTAGCGCTTACAAGCGCTTGATTTATTCTCCCTGGAGAGGAGACGCCTGAGAAGGGACATGATAGCGATTTATAAATACCTCAACGGTGATCTCAACATAGGAAAAAAACTATTCAGTCGCAAGGAATGCATGAGGACACGAGGCCATACAATGCGATTAGAGGAGAAGCGTTTTAACCTCAGGCTACGCAGTGGGTTCTTTACAGAAAGGGATACTAGACTGTGGAATTCTCTACCACAAATGGTAGTAACTTTGGGGAGTATGGCTACTTTTAAAAGATTCTTGGATGTACACCTCAAGGATCAAAACAATCAGGCGTATGGGAAATGATTACAACCACACACACCTACACAGGTTGAACTGGATGGACTATTGTCTTTATTCAACCTCACTTACTATGTAACACTGACACCTAGCTCCTGAAATAACGATATATAATCCCAGCAGATCCTGTTGCAGCAACACGCTTTTTGGGCCCTAGCGTCAAAGGGTAAATTGCTGAGCGCTAAACGGCTCACCTTCTGTCCAGATCAGAGCAAAAAATAAATATGGAACGCTTCACGAATTTGCGTGTCATCCTTGCGCAGGGGCCATGCTAATCTTCTCTGTATCGTTCCAATTTTAGTATATGTGCTGCCGAGGCAAGCACAGATCTAAGGCAACGCAAAATGTGATTATATACCACGTGCCCCTCTTCTGCCTGCATATTAGGGAGAGTCGCATATGAGCTTCCATAATAGTTTTGAAGCATCAAGCCTTCCGAAAGCTTAGGGGCAAATGAGATGGGGCAAAATATTCTTAGCCAAAATTGAATTTACTGGTCGGAAACATCAGGATTTTCCATGAGCTGGTTTTCCATTAGCACCAAAAGCGAATAAATTATGCTGATCACTTAGTGGAGGCAGATTTCCTGTAGAGCCAGAGAATGCAAGAAGGGAAAGCAGCTGCGGTCAAACTGCCAAGTCAGCAGATTTCATGAGAAGAGGGAAAATGGCAAAATCATTTTCTAAAGGTCAAAGAAAAGAGAGAAATGTGCAGGAAGGAAGGTTGACCAATCTGTTAACATTCTACGAGGAGGTGAGCTGTGAGCTAGATAGGAGGAGACCTGTGGATGTGGTGTACCTGACCTTTGCTAAGGTGTTTGCTACAGCTCCCCACAAATGCTTATTATAGAAAATAAGGTATGCTTTTGGAGAAACAACTGGTCAAAGGGTGGTAATAAATAACGCATTCTCAGACTTGTCTGGTGTGGAAAGTGGGGTCCCCCAAGGTTTAGCCCTGGGACCAATCTTGTTCAATTTATTCATAAATAGCATTGAGGATGGGATCAGCAGCTCGATATTGGTTTTTGCAGATGACACAAAATTAAGCAGGGCGATACCTTCGCATCGTCAGGCAGGAATCTTACAGAATGCCCTGAACAAAATCGCAGAGTGGGCAACTACATGGCAAATGAGGTTTAATGTGGAGAAGTGTAAGGTATTGCATTTGGGGACAAAAAAAAACATAAAAGCACAATACACATTAGGGGGTGAAACTGTGGGGAAATCAAAAATGGAGAAAGATCTGGGGAGCTTAGTAGAAGATAGACTTAGCAATAGCATGCAATGTCAAGCTGCAGCTGCCAAGGCCGGCAGAATATTAGCATGCATAAGGAAGGGGATGTATTCCAGAGATAAAACTATAATCCTACCACTTTATAAAACACTGGTCCGACCGCATCTGGAGTATTCTGCCCAGTTTTGGTCACCAGTCCTCAGAAGGGATGTGTTGGAGCTGGAGAGAGTCCAGAGAAGGGCAACTAAACTGATTAGGGGATTGGAGGACCTTAATTATGATGAGCGCTTACAAGCGCTTGATTTATTCTCCCTGGAGAGGAGACGCCTGAGAAGGGACATGATAGCGATTTATAAATACCTCAACGGTGATCTCAACATAGGAAAAAAACTATTCAGTCGCAAGGAATGCATGAGGACACGAGGCCATACAATGCGATTAGAGGAGAAGCGTTTTAACCTCAGGCTACGCAGTGGGTTCTTTACAGAAAGGGATACTAGACTGTGGAATTCTCTACCACAAACGGTAGTAACTTCGGGGAGTATGGCTACTTTTAAAAGATTCTTGGATGTACACCTCAAGGATCAAAACATTCAGGCGTATGAGAAATGATTACAACCACACACACCTACACAGGTTGAACTGGATGGACTATTGTCTTTATTCAACCTCACTTACTATGTAACACTGACACCTAGCTCCTGAAATAACGATATATAATCCCAGCAGATCCTGTTGCAGCAACACGCCTTTTGGGCCCTAGCGTCAAAGGGTAAATTGCTGAGCGCTAAACGGCTCACCTTCTGTCCAGATCAGAGCAAAAAATAAATATGGAACGCTTCACGAATTTGCGTGTCATCCTTGCGCAGGGGCCATGCTAATCTTCTCTGTATCGTTCCAATTTTAGTATATGTGCTGCAGAGGCAAGCACAGATCTAAGGCAACGCAAAATGTGATTATATACCACGTGCCCCTCTTCTGCCTGCATATTAGGGAGAGTCGCATATGAGCTTCCATAATAGTTTTGAAGCATCAAGCCTTCCGAAAGCTTAGGGGCAAATGAGATGGGGCAAAATATTCTTAGCCAAAATTGAATTTACTGGTCGGAAACATCAGGATTTTCTATGAGCTGGTTTTCCATTAGCACCAAAAGCGAATAAATTATGCTGATCACTTAGTGGAGGCAGATTTCCTGTAGAGCCAGAGAATGCAAGAAGGGAAAGCAGCTGCGGTCAAACTGCCAAGTCAGCAGATTTCATGAGAAGAGGGAAAATAGCAAAATCATTTTCTAAAGGTCAAAGAAAAGAGAGAAATGTGCAGGAAGGAAGGTTGACCAATCTGTTAACATTCTACGAGGAGGTGAGCTGTGAGCTAGATAGGAGGAGACCTGTGGATGTGGTGTACCTGACCTTTGCTAAGGTGTTTGCTACAGCTCCCCACAAATGCTTATTATAGAAAATAAGGTATGCTTTTGGAGAAACAACTGGTCAAAGGGTGGTAATAAATAACGCATTCTCAGACTTGTCTGGTGTGGAAAGTGGGGTCCCCCAAGGTTTAGCCCTGGGACCAATCTTGTTCAATTTATTCATAAATAGCATTGAGGACGGGATCAGCAGCTCGATATTGGTTTTTGCAGATGACACAAAATTAAGCAGGGCGATACCTTTGCATCGTCAGGCAGGAATCTTACAGAATGCCCTGAACAAAATCGCAGGGTGGGCAACTACATGGCAAATGAGGTTTAATGTGGAGAAGTGTAAGGTATTGCATTTGGGGACAAAAAAAAACATAAAAGCACAATACACATTAGGGGGTGAAACTGTGGGGAAATCAAAAATGGAGAAAGATCTGGGGAGCTTAGTAGAAGATAGACTTAGCAATAGCATGCAATGTCAAGCTGCAGCTGCCAAGGCCGGCAGAATATTAGCATGCATAAGGAAGGGGATGTATTCCAGAGATAAAACTATAATCCTACCACTTTATAAAACACTGGTCCGACCGCATCTGGAGTATTCTGTCCAGTTTTGGTCACCAGTCCTCAGAAGGGATGTGTTGGAGCTGGAGAGAGTCCAGAGAAGGGCAGCTAAACTGATTAGGGGATTGGAGGACCTTAATTATGATGAGCGCTTACAAGCGCTTGATTTATTCTCCCTGGAGAGGAGACGCCTGAGAAGGGACATGATAGCGATTTATAAATACCTCAACGGTGATCTCAACATAGGAAAAAAACTATTCAGTCGCAAGGAATGCATGAGGACACGAGGCCATACAATGCGATTAGAGGAGAAGCGTTTTAACCTCAGGCTACGCAGTGGGTTCTTTACAGAAAGGGATACTAGACTGTGGAATTCTCTACCACAAACGGTAGTAACTTCGGGGAGTATGGCTACTTTTAAAAGATTCTTGGATGTACACCTCAAGGATCAAAACATTCAGGCGTATGGGAAATGATTACAACCACACACACCTACACAGGTTGAACTGGATGGACTATTGTCTTTATTCAACCTCACTTACTATGTAACACTGACACCTAGCTCCTGAAATAACGATATATAATCCCAGCAGATCCTGTTGCAGCAACACGCGTTTTGGGCCCTAGCGTCAAAGTGTAAATTGCTGAGCGCTAAACGGCTCACCTTCTGTCCAGATCAGAGCAAAAAATAAATATGGAACGCTTCACGAATTTGCGTGTCATCCTTGCGCAGAGGCCATGCTAATCTTCTCTGTATCGTTCCAATTTTAGTATATGTGCTGCCGAGGCAAGCACAGATCTAAGGCAACGCAAAATGTGATTATATATCACGTGCCCCTCTTCTGCCTGCATATTAGGGAGAGTCGCATATGAGCTTCCATAATAGTTTTGAAGCATCAAGCCTTCCGAAAGCTTAGGGGCAAATGAGATGGGGCAAAATATTCTTAGCCAAAATTGAATTTACTGGTCGGAAACATCAGGATTTTCTATGAGCTGGTTTTCCATTAGCACCAAAAGCGAATAAATTATGCTGATCACTTAGTGGAGGCAGATTTCCTGTAGAGCCAGAGAATGCAAGAAGGGAAAGCAGCTGCGGTCAAACTGCCAAGTCAGCAGATTTCATGAGAAGAGGGAAAATAGCAAAATCATTTTCTAAAGGTCAAAGAAAAGAGAGAAATGTGCAGGAAGGAAGGTTGACCAATCTGTTAACATTCTACGAGGAGGTGAGCTGTGAGCTTGATAGGAGGAGACCTGTGGATGTGGTGTACCTGACCTTTGCTAAGGTGTTTGCTACAGCTCCCCACAAATACTTATTATAGAAAATAAGGTATGCTTTTGGATAAACAACTGGTCAAAGGGTGGTAATAAATAACGCATTCTCAGACTTGTCTGGTGTGGAAAGTGGGGTCCCCCAAGGTTTAGCCCTGGGACCAATCTTGTTCAATTTATTCATAAATAGCATTGAGGATGGGATCAGCAGCTCGATATTGGTTTTTGCAGATGACACAAAATTAAGCAGGGCGATACCTTCGCATCGTCAGGCAGGAATCTTACAGAATGCCCTGAACAAAATCGCAGAGTGGGCAACTACATGGCAAATGAGGTTTAATGTGGAGAAGTGTAAGGTATTGCATTTGGGGACAAAAAAAAACATAAAAGCACAATACACATTAGGGGGTGAAACTGTGGGGAAATCAAAAATGGAGAAAGATCTGGGGAGCTTAGTAGAAGATAGACTTAGCAATAGCATGCAATGTCAAGCTGCAGCTGCCAAGGCCGGCAGAATATTAGCATGCATAAGGAAGGGGATGTATTCCAGAGATAAAACTATAATCCTACCACTTTATAAAACACTGGTCCGACCGCATCTGGAGTATTCTGTCCAGTATTGGTCACCAGTCCTCAGAAGGGATGTGTTGGAGCTGGAGAGAGTCCAGAGAAGGGCAACTAAACTGATTAGGGGATTGGAGGACCTTAATTATGATTAGCGCTTACAAGCGCTTGATTTATTCTCCCTGGAGAGGAGACGCCTGAGAAGGGACATGATAGCGATTTATAAATACCTCAACGGTGATCTCAACATAGGAAAAAAACTATTCAGTCGCAAGGAATGCATGAGGACACGAGGCCATACAATGCGATTAGAGGAGAAGCGTTTTAACCTCAGGCTACGCAGTGGGTTCTTTACAGAAAGGGATACTAGACTGTGGAATTCTCTACCACAAATGGTAGTAACTTTGGGGAGTATGGCTACTTTTAAAAGATTCTTGGATGTACACCTCAAGGATCAAAACAATCAGGCGTATGGGAAATGATTACAACCACACACACCTACACAGGTTGAACTGGATGGACTATTGTCTTTATTCAACCTCACTTACTATGTAACACTGACACCTAGCTCCTGAAATAACGATATATAATCCCAGCAGATCCTGTTGCAGCAACACGCTTTTTGGGCCCTAGCGTCAAAGGGTAAATTGCTGAGCGCTAAACGGCTCACCTTCTGTCCAGATCAGAGCAAAAAATAAATATGGAACGCTTCACGAATTTGCGTGTCATCCTTGCGCAGGGGCCATGCTAATTTTCTCTGTATCGTTCCAATTTTAGTATATGTGCTGCCGAGGCAAGCACAGATCTAAGGCAACGCAAAATGTGATTATATACCACGTGCCCCTCTTCTGCCTGCATATTAGGGAGAGTCGCATATGAGCTTCCATAATAGTTTTGAAGCATCAAGCCTTCCGAAAGCTTAGGGGCAAATGAGATGGGGCAAAATATTCTTAGCCAAAATTGAATTTACTGGTCGGAAACATCAGGATTTTCCATGAGCTGGTTTTCCATTAGCACCAAAAGCGAATAAATTATGCTGATCACTTAGTGGAGGCAGATTTCCTGTAGAGCCAGAGAATGCAAGAAGGGAAAGCAGCTGCGGTCAAACTGCCAAGTCAGCAGATTTCATGAGAAGAGGGAAAATGGCAAAATCATTTTCTAAAGGTCAAAGAAAAGAGAGAAATGTGCAGGAAGGAAGGTTGACCAATCTGTTAACATTCTACGAGGAGGTGAGGTGTGAGCTAGATAGGAGGAGACCTGTGGATGTGGTGTACCTGACCTTTGCTAAGGTGTTTGCTACAGCTCCCCACAAATGCTTATTATAGAAAATAAGGTATGCTTTTGGAGAAACAACTGGTCAAAGGGTGGTAATAAATAACGCATTCTCAGACTTGTCTGGTGTGGAAAGTGGGGTCCCCCAAGGTTTAGCCCTGGGACCAATCTTGTTCAATTTATTCATAAATAGCATTGAGGATGGGATCAGCAGCTCGATATTGGTTTTTGCAGATGACACAAAATTAAGCAGGGCGATACCTTCGCATCGTCAGGCAGGAATCTTACAGAATGCCCTGAACAAAATCGCAGAGTGGGCAACTACATGGCAAATGAGGTTTAATGTGGAGAAGTGTAAGGTATTGCATTTGGGGACAAAAAAAAAACATAAAAGCACAATACACATTAGGGGGTGAAACTGTGGGGAAATCAAAAATGGAGAAAGATCTGGGGAGCTTAGTAGAAGATAGACTTAGCAATAGCATGCAATGTCAAGCTGCAGCTGCCAAGGCCGGCAGAATATTAGCATGCATAAGGAAGGGGATGTATTCCAGAGATAAAACTATAATCCTACCACTTTATAAAACACTGGTCCGACCGCATCTGGAGTATTCTGCCCAGTTTTGGTCACCAGTCCTCAGAAGGGATGTGTTGGAGCTGGAGAGAGTCCAGAGAAGGGCAACTAAACTGATTAGGGGATTGGAGGACCTTAATTATGATGAGCGCTTACAAGCGCTTGATTTATTCTCCCTGGAGAGGAGACGCCTGAGAAGGGACATGATAGCGATTTATAAATACCTCAACGGTGATCTCAACATAGGAAAAAAACTATTCAGTCGCAAGGAATGCATGAGGACACGAGGCCATACAATGCGATTAGAGGAGAAGCGTTTTAACCTCAGGCTACGCAGTGGGTTCTTTACAGAAAGGGATACTAGACTGTGGAATTCTCTACCACAAACGGTAGTAACTTCGGGGAGTATGGCTACTTTTAAAAGATTCTTGGATGTACACCTCAAGGATCAAAACATTCAGGCGTATGAGAAATGATTACAACCACACACACCTACACAGGTTGAACTGGATGGACTATTGTCTTTATTCAACCTCACTTACTATGTAACACTGACACCTAGCTCCTGAAATAACGATATATAATCCCAGCAGATCCTGTTGCAGCAACACGCCTTTTGGGCCCTAGCGTCAAAGGGTAAATTGCTGAGCGCTAAACGGCTCACCTTCTGTCCAGATCAGAGCAAAAAATAAATATGGAACGCTTCACGAATTTGCGTGTCATCCTTGCGCAGGGGCCATGCTAATCTTCTCTGTATCGTTCCAATTTTAGTATATGTGCTGCCGAGGCAAGCACAGATCTAAGGCAACGCAAAATGTGATTATATACCACGTGCCCCTCTTCTGCCTGCATATTAGGGAGAGTCGCATATGAGCTTCCATAATAGTTTTGAAGCATCAAGCCTTCCGAAAGCTTAGGGGCAAATGAGATAGGGCAAAATATTCTTAGCCAAAATTGAATTTACTGGTCGGAAACATCAGGATTTTCTATGAGCTGGTTTTCCATTAGCACCAAAAGCGAATAAATTATGCTGATCACTTAGTGGAGGCAGATTTCCTGTAGAGCCAGAGAATGCAAGAAGGGAAAGCAGCTGCGGTCAAACTGCCAAGTCAGCAGATTTCATGAGAAGAGGGAAAATAGCAAAATCATTTTCTAAAGGTCAAAGAAAAGAGAGAAATGTGCAGGAAGGAAGGTTGACCAATCTGTTAACATTCTACGAGGAGGTGAGCTGTGAGCTAGATAGGAGGAGACCTGTGGATGTGGTGTACCTGACCTTTGCTAAGGTGTTTGCTACAGCTCCCCACAAATGCTTATTATAGAAAATAAGGTATGCTTTTGGAGAAACAACTGGTCAAAGGGTGGTAATAAATAACGCATTCTCAGACTTGTCTGGTGTGGAAAGTGGGGTCCCCCAAGGTTTAGCCCTGGGACCAATCTTGTTCAATTTATTCATAAATAGCATTGAGGACGGGATCAGCAGCTCGATATTGGTTTTTGCAGATGACACAAAATTAAGCAGGGCGATACCTTTGCATCGTCAGGCAGGAATCTTACAGAATGCCCTGAACAAAATCGCAGGGTGGGCAACTACATGGCAAATGAGGTTTAATGTGGAGAAGTGTAAGGTATTGCATTTGGGGACAAAAAAAAACATAAAAGCACAATACACATTAGGGGGTGAAACTGTGGGGAAATCAAAAATGGAGAAAGATCTGGGGAGCTTAGTAGAAGATAGACTTAGCAATAGCATGCAATGTCAAGCTGCAGCTGCCAAGGCCGGCAGAATATTAGCATGCATAAGGAAGGGGATGTATTCCAGAGATAAAACTATAATCCTACCACTTTATAAAACACTGGTCCGACCGCATCTGGAGTATTCTGTCCAGTTTTGGTCACCAGTCCTCAGAAGGGATGTGTTGGAGCTGGAGAGAGTCCAGAGAAGGGCAGCTAAACTGATTAGGGGATTGGAGGACCTTAATTATGATGAGCGCTTACAAGCGCTTGATTTATTCTCCCTGGAGAGGAGACGCCTGAGAAGGGACATGATAGCGATTTATAAATACCTCAACGGTGATCTCAACATAGGAAAAAAACTATTCAGTCGCAAGGAATGCATGAGGACACGAGGCCATACAATGCGATTAGAGGAGAAGCGTTTTAACCTCAGGCTACGCAGTGGGTTCTTTACAGAAAGGGATACTAGACTGTGGAATTCTCTACCACAAACGGTAGTAACTTCGGGGAGTATGGCTACTTTTAAAAGATTCTTGGATGTACACCTCAAGGATCAAAACATTCAGGCGTATGGGAAATGATTACAACCACACACACCTACACAGGTTGAACTGGATGGACTATTGTCTTTATTCAACCTCACTTACTATGTAACACTGACACCTAGCTCCTGAAATAACGATATATAATCCCAGCAGATCCTGTTGCAGCAACACGCGTTTTGGGCCCTAGCGTCAAAGTGTAAATTGCTGAGCGCTAAACGGCTCACCTTCTGTCCAGATCAGAGCAAAAAATAAATATGGAACGCTTCACGAATTTGCGTGTCATCCTTGCGCAGAGGCCATGCTAATCTTCTCTGTATCGTTCCAATTTTAGTATATGTGCTGCCGAGGCAAGCACAGATCTAAGGCAACGCAAAATGTGATTATATATCACGTGCCCCTCTTCTGCCTGCATATTAGGGAGAGTCGCATATGAGCTTCCATAATAGTTTTGAAGCATCAAGCCTTCCGAAAGCTTAGGGGCAAATGAGATGGGGCAAAATATTCTTAGCCAAAATTGAATTTACTGGTCGGAAACATCAGGATTTTCTATGAGCTGGTTTTCCATTAGCACCAAAAGCGAATAAATTATGCTGATCACTTAGTGGCGGCAGATTTCCTGTAGAGCCAGAGAATGCAAGAAGGGAAAGCAGCTGCGGTCAAACTGCCAAGTCAGCAGATTTCATGAGAAGAGGGAAAATAGCAAAATCATTTTCTAAAGGTCAAAGAAAAGAGAGAAATGTGCAGGAAGGAAGGTTGACCAATCTGTTAACATTCTACGAGGAGGTGAGCTGTGAGCTTGATAGGAGGAGACCTGTGGATGTGGTGTACCTGACCTTTGCTAAGGTGTTTGCTACAGCTCCCCACAAATACTTATTATAGAAAATAAGGTATGCTTTTGGATAAACAACTGGTCAAAGGGTGGTAATAAATAACGCATTCTCAGACTTGTCTGGTGTGGAAAGTGGGGTCCCCCAAGGTTTAGCCCTGGGACCAATCTTGTTCAATTTATTCATAAATAGCATTGAGGATGGGATCAGCAGCTCGATATTGGTTTTTGCAGATGACACAAAATTAAGCAGGGCGATACCTTCGCATCGTCAGGCAGGAATCTTACAGAATGCCCTGAACAAAATCGCAGAGTGGGCAACTACATGGCAAATGAGGTTTAATGTGGAGAAGTGTAAGGTATTGCATTTGGGGACAAAAAAAAACATAAAAGCACAATACACATTAGGGGGTGAAACTGTGGGGAAATCAAAAATGGAGAAAGATCTGGGGAGCTTAGTAGAAGATAGACTTAGCAATAGCATGCAATGTCAAGCTGCAGCTGCCAAGGCCGGCAGAATATTAGCATGCATAAGGAAGGGGATGTATTCCAGAGATAAAACTATAATCCTACCACTTTATAAAACACTGGTCCGACCGCATCTGGAGTATTCTGTCCAGTATTGGTCACCAGTCCTCAGAAGGGATGTGTTGGAGCTGGAGAGAGTCCAGAGAAGGGCAACTAAACTGATTAGGGGATTGGAGGACCTTAATTATGATTAGCGCTTACAAGCGCTTGATTTATTCTCCCTGGAGAGGAGACGCCTGAGAAGGGACATGATAGCGATTTATAAATACCTCAACGGTGATCTCAACATAGGAAAAAAACTATTCAGTCGCAAGGAATGCATGAGGACACGAGGCCATACAATGCGATTAGAGGAGAAGCGTTTTAACCTCAGGCTACGCAGTGGGTTCTTTACAGAAAGGGATACTAGACTGTGGAATTCTCTACCACAAATGGTAGTAACTTTGGGGAGTATGGCTACTTTTAAAAGATTCTTGGATGTACACCTCAAGGATCAAAACAATCAGGCGTATGGGAAATGATTACAACCACACACACCTACACAGGTTGAACTGGATGGACTATTGTCTTTATTCAACCTCACTTACTATGTAACACTGACACCTAGCTCCTGAAATAACGATATATAATCCCAGCAGATCCTGTTGCAGCAACACGCTTTTTGGGCCCTAGCGTCAAAGGGTAAATTGCTGAGCGCTAAACGGCTCACCTTCTGTCCAGATCAGAGCAAAAAATAAATATGGAACGCTTCACGAATTTGCGTGTCATCCTTGCGCAGGGGCCATGCTAATTTTCTCTGTATCGTTCCAATTTTAGTATATGTGCTGCCGAGGCAAGCACAGATCTAAGGCAACGCAAAATGT
Organism: Pelophylax lessonae; assembly: GCF_965119305.1. Taxonomy (NCBI): domain Eukaryota; kingdom Metazoa; phylum Chordata; class Amphibia; order Anura; family Ranidae; genus Pelophylax; species Pelophylax lessonae. The sequence goes on from NC_138769.1 coordinate 166,960,250, forward strand.
GATTATATACCACGTGCCCCTCTTCTGCCTGCATATTAGGGAGAGTCGCATATGAGCTTCCATAATAGTTTTGAAGCATCAAGCCTTCCGAAAGCTTAGGGGCAAATGAGATGGGGCAAAATATTCTTAGCCAAAATTGAATTTACTGGTCGGAAACATCAGGATTTTCCATGAGCTGGTTTTCCATTAGCACCAAAAGCGAATAAATTATGCTGATCACTTAGTGGAGGCAGATTTCCTGTAGAGCCAGAGAATGCAAGAAGGGAAAGCAGCTGCGGTCAAACTGCCAAGTCAGCAGATTTCATGAGAAGAGGGAAAATGGCAAAATCATTTTCTAAAGGTCAAAGAAAAGAGAGAAATGTGCAGGAAGGAAGGTTGACCAATCTGTTAACATTCTACGAGGAGGTGAGGTGTGAGCTAGATAGGAGGAGACCTGTGGATGTGGTGTACCTGACCTTTGCTAAGGTGTTTGCTACAGCTCCCCACAAATGCTTATTATAGAAAATAAGGTATGCTTTTGGAGAAACAACTGGTCAAAGGGTGGTAATAAATAACGCATTCTCAGACTTGTCTGGTGTGGAAAGTGGGGTCCCCCAAGGTTTAGCCCTGGGACCAATCTTGTTCAATTTATTCATAAATAGCATTGAGGATGGGATCAGCAGCTCGATATTGGTTTTTGCAGATGACACAAAATTAAGCAGGGCGATACCTTCGCATCGTCAGGCAGGAATCTTACAGAATGCCCTGAACAAAATCGCAGAGTGGGCAACTACATGGCAAATGAGGTTTAATGTGGAGAAGTGTAAGGTATTGCATTTGGGGACAAAAAAAAAACATAAAAGCACAATACACATTAGGGGGTGAAACTGTGGGGAAATCAAAAATGGAGAAAGATCTGGGGAGCTTAGTAGAAGATAGACTTAGCAATAGCATGCAATGTCAAGCTGCAGCTGCCAAGGCCGGCAGAATATTAGCATGCATAAGGAAGGGGATGTATTCCAGAGATAAAACTATAATCCTACCACTTTATAAAACACTGGTCCGACCGCATCTGGAGTATTCTGCCCAGTTTTGGTCACCAGTCCTCAGAAGGGATGTGTTGGAGCTGGAGAGAGTCCAGAGAAGGGCAACTAAACTGATTAGGGGATTGGAGGACCTTAATTATGATGAGCGCTTACAAGCGCTTGATTTATTCTCCCTGGAGAGGAGACGCCTGAGAAGGGACATGATAGCGATTTATAAATACCTCAACGGTGATCTCAACATAGGAAAAAAACTATTCAGTCGCAAGGAATGCATGAGGACACGAGGCCATACAATGCGATTAGAGGAGAAGCGTTTTAACCTCAGGCTACGCAGTGGGTTCTTTACAGAAAGGGATACTAGACTGTGGAATTCTCTACCACAAACGGTAGTAACTTCGGGGAGTATGGCTACTTTTAAAAGATTCTTGGATGTACACCTCAAGGATCAAAACATTCAGGCGTATGAGAAATGATTACAACCACACACACCTACACAGGTTGAACTGGATGGACTATTGTCTTTATTCAACCTCACTTACTATGTAACACTGACACCTAGCTCCTGAAATAACGATATATAATCCCAGCAGATCCTGTTGCAGCAACACGCCTTTTGGGCCCTAGCGTCAAAGGGTAAATTGCTGAGCGCTAAACGGCTCACCTTCTGTCCAGATCAGAGCAAAAAATAAATATGGAACGCTTCACGAATTTGCGTGTCATCCTTGCGCAGGGGCCATGCTAATCTTCTCTGTATCGTTCCAATTTTAGTATATGTGCTGCCGAGGCAAGCACAGATCTAAGGCAACGCAAAATGTGATTATATACCACGTGCCCCTCTTCTGCCTGCATATTAGGGAGAGTCGCATATGAGCTTCCATAATAGTTTTGAAGCATCAAGCCTTCCGAAAGCTTAGGGGCAAATGAGATGGGGCAAAATATTCTTAGCCAAAATTGAATTTACTGGTCGGAAACATCAGGATTTTCTATGAGCTGGTTTTCCATTAGCACCAAAAGCGAATAAATTATGCTGATCACTTAGTGGAGGCAGATTTCCTGTAGAGCCAGAGAATGCAAGAAGGGAAAGCAGCTGCGGTCAAACTGCCAAGTCAGCAGATTTCATGAGAAGAGGGAAAATAGCAAAATCATTTTCTAAAGGTCAAAGAAAAGAGAGAAATGTGCAGGAAGGAAGGTTGACCAATCTGTTAACATTCTACGAGGAGGTGAGCTGTGAGCTAGATAGGAGGAGACCTGTGGATGTGGTGTACCTGACCTTTGCTAAGGTGTTTGCTACAGCTCCCCACAAATGCTTATTATAGAAAATAAGGTATGCTTTTGGAGAAACAACTGGTCAAAGGGTGGTAATAAATAACGCATTCTCAGACTTGTCTGGTGTGGAAAGTGGGGTCCCCCAAGGTTTAGCCCTGGGACCAATCTTGTTCAATTTATTCATAAATAGCATTGAGGACGGGATCAGCAGCTCGATATTGGTTTTTGCAGATGACACAAAATTAAGCAGGGCGATACCTTTGCATCGTCAGGCAGGAATCTTACAGAATGCCCTGAACAAAATCGCAGGGTGGGCAACTACATGGCAAATGAGGTTTAATGTGGAGAAGTGTAAGGTATTGCATTTGGGGACAAAAAAAAACATAAAAGCACAATACACATTAGGGGGTGAAACTGTGGGGAAATCAAAAATGGAGAAAGATCTGGGGAGCTTAGTAGAAGATAGACTTAGCAATAGCATGCAATGTCAAGCTGCAGCTGCCAAGGCCGGCAGAATATTAGCATGCATAAGGAAGGGGATGTATTCCAGAGATAAAACTATAATCCTACCACTTTATAAAACACTGGTCCGACCGCATCTGGAGTATTCTGTCCAGTTTTGGTCACCAGTCCTCAGAAGGGATGTGTTGGAGCTGGAGAGAGTCCAGAGAAGGGCAGCTAAACTGATTAGGGGATTGGAGGACCTTAATTATGATGAGCGCTTACAAGCGCTTGATTTATTCTCCCTGGAGAGGAGACGCCTGAGAAGGGACATGATAGCGATTTATAAATACCTCAACGGTGATCTCAACATAGGAAAAAAACTATTCAGTCGCAAGGAATGCATGAGGACACGAGGCCATACAATGCGATTAGAGGAGAAGCGTTTTAACCTCAGGCTACGCAGTGGGTTCTTTACAGAAAGGGATACTAGACTGTGGAATTCTCTACCACAAACGGTAGTAACTTCGGGGAGTATGGCTACTTTTAAAAGATTCTTGGATGTACACCTCAAGGATCAAAACATTCAGGCGTATGGGAAATGATTACAACCACACACACCTACACAGGTTGAACTGGATGGACTATTGTCTTTATTCAACCTCACTTACTATGTAACACTGACACCTAGCTCCTGAAATAATGATATATAATCCCAGCAGATCCTGTTGCAGCAACACGCGTTTTGGGCCCTAGCGTCAAAGTGTAAATTGCTGAGCGCTAAACGGCTCACCTTCTGTCCAGATCAGAGCAAAAAATAAATATGGAACGCTTCACGAATTTGCGTGTCATCCTTGCGCAGAGGCCATGCTAATCTTCTCTGTATCGTTCCAATTTTAGTATATGTGCTGCCGAGGCAAGCACAGATCTAAGGCAACGCAAAATGTGATTATATATCACGTGCCCCTCTTCTGCCTGCATATTAGGGAGAGTCGCATATGAGCTTCCATAATAGTTTTGAAGCATCAAGCCTTCCGAAAGCTTAGGGGCAAATGAGATGGGGCAAAATATTCTTAGCCAAAATTGAATTTACTGGTCGGAAACATCAGGATTTTCTATGAGCTGGTTTTCCATTAGCACCAAAAGCGAATAAATTATGCTGATCACTTAGTGGAGGCAGATTTCCTGTAGAGCCAGAGAATGCAAGAAGGGAAAGCAGCTGCGGTCAAACTGCCAAGTCAGCAGATTTCATGAGAAGAGGGAAAATAGCAAAATCATTTTCTAAAGGTCAAAGAAAAGAGAGAAATGTGCAGGAAGGAAGGTTGACCAATCTGTTAACATTCTACGAGGAGGTGAGCTGTGAGCTTGATAGGAGGAGACCTGTGGATGTGGTGTACCTGACCTTTGCTAAGGTGTTTGCTACAGCTCCCCACAAATACTTATTATAGAAAATAAGGTATGCTTTTGGATAAACAACTGGTCAAAGGGTGGTAATAAATAACGCATTCTCAGACTTGTCTGGTGTGGAAAGTGGGGTCCCCCAAGGTTTAGCCCTGGGACCAATCTTGTTCAATTTATTCATAAATAGCATTGAGGATGGGATCAGCAGCTCGATATTGGTTTTTGCAGATGACACAAAATTAAGCAGGGCGATACCTTCGCATCGTCAGGCAGGAATCTTACAGAATGCCCTGAACAAAATCGCAGAGTGGGCAACTACATGGCAAATGAGGTTTAATGTGGAGAAGTGTAAGGTATTGCATTTGGGGACAAAAAAAAACATAAAAGCACAATACACATTAGGGGGTGAAACTGTGGGGAAATCAAAAATGGAGAAAGATCTGGGGAGCTTAGTAGAAGATAGACTTAGCAATAGCATGCAATGTCAAGCTGCAGCTGCCAAGGCCGGCAGAATATTAGCATGCATAAGGAAGGGGATGTATTCCAGAGATAAAACTATAATCCTACCACTTTATAAAACACTGGTCCGACCGCATCTGGAGTATTCTGTCCAGTATTGGTCACCAGTCCTCAGAAGGGATGTGTTGGAGCTGGAGAGAGTCCAGAGAAGGGCAACTAAACTGATTAGGGGATTGGAGGACCTTAATTATGATGAGCGCTTACAAGCGCTTGATTTATTCTCCCTGGAGAGGAGACGCCTGAGAAGGGACATGATAGCGATTTATAAATACCTCAACGGTGATCTCAACATAGGAAAAAAACTATTCAGTCGCAAGGAATGCATGAGGACACGAGGCCATACAATGCGATTAGAGGAGAAGCGTTTTAACCTCAGGCTACGCAGTGGGTTCTTTACAGAAAGGGATACTAGACTGTGGAATTCTCTACCACAAATGGTAGTAACTTCGGGGAGTATGGCTACTTTTAAAATATTCTTGGATGTACACCTCAAGGATCAAAACATTCAGGCGTATGGGAAATGATTACAACCACACACACCTACACAGGTTGAACTGGATGGACTATTGTCTTTATTCAACCTCACTTACTATGTAACACTGACACCTAGCTCCTGAAATAACAATATATAATCCCAGCAGATCCTGTTCCAGCAACACGCTTTTTGGGCCCTAGCGTCAAAGGGTAAATTGCTGAGCGCTAAACGGCTCACCTTCTGTCCAGATCAGAGCAAAAAATAAATATGGAACGCTTCACGAATTTGCGTGTCATCCTTGCGCAGGGGCCATGCTAATCTTCTCTGTATCGTTCCAATTTTAGTATATGTGCTGCCGAGGCAAGCACAGATCTAAGACAACACAAAATGTGCTTATATACCACGTGCCCCTCTTCTGCCTGCATATTAGGGAGAGTCGCATATGAGCTTCCATAATAGTTTTGAAGCATCAAGCCTTCCGAAAGCTTAGGGGCAAATGAGATGGGGCAAAATATTCTTAGCCAAAATTGAATTTACTGGTCGGAAACATCAGGATTTTCCATGAGCTGGTTTTCCATTAGCACCAAAAGCGAATAAATTATGCTGATCACTTAGTGGAGGCAGATTTCCTGTAGAGCCAGAGAATGCAAGAAGGGAAAGCAGATGCGGTCAAACTGCCAAGTCAGCAGATTTAATGAGAAGAGGGAAAATAGCAAAATCATTTTCTAAAGGTCAAAGAAAAGAGAGAAATTTGCAGGAAGGAAGGTTGACCAATCTGTTAACATTCTACGAGGAGGTGAGCTGTGAGCTAGATAGGAGGAGACCTGTGGATGTGGTGTACCTGACCTTTGCTAAGGTGTTTGCTACAGCTCCCCACAAATGCTTATTATAGAAAATAAGGTATGCTTTTGGAGAAACAACTGGTCAAAGGGTGGTAATAAATAATGCATTCTCAGACTTGTCTGGTGTGGAAAGTGGGGTCCCCCAAGGTTTAGCCCTTGGACCAATCTTGTTCAATTTATTCATAAATAGCATTGAGGATGGGATCAGCAGCTCGATATTGGTTTTTGCAGATGACACAAAATTAAGCAGGGCGATACCTTCGCATCGTCAGGCAGGAATCTTACAGAATGCCCTGAACAAAATCGCAGAGTGGGCAACTACATGGCAAATGAGGTTTAATGTGGAGAAGTGTAAGGTATTGCATTTGGGGACAAAAAAAAACATAAAAGCACAATACACATTAGGGGGTGAAACTGTGGGGAAATCAAAAATGGAGAAAGATCTGGGGAGCTTAGTAGAAGATAGACTTAGCAATAGCATGCAATGTCAAGCTGCAGCTGCCAAGGCCGGCAGAATATTAGCATGCATAAGGAAGGGGATGTATTCCAGAGATAAAACTATAATCCTACCACTTTATAAAACACTGGTCCGACCGCATCTGGAGTATTCTGTCCAGTTTTGGTCACCAGTCCTCAGAAGGGATGTGTTGGAGCTGGAGAGAGTCCAGAGAAGGGCAACTAAACTGATTAGGGGATTGGAGGACCTTAATTATGATGAGCGCTTACAAGCGCTTGATTTATTCTCCCTGGAGAGGAGACGCCTGAGAAGGGACGTGATAGCGATTTATAAATACCTCAACGGTGATCTCAACATAGGAAAAAAACTATTCAGTCGCAAGGAATGCATGAGGACACGAGGCCATACAATGCGATTAGAGGAGAAGCGTTTTAACCTCAGGCTACGCAGTGCGTTCTTTACAGAAAGGGATACTAGACTGTGGAATTCTCTACCACAAACGGTAGTAACTTCGGGGAGTATGGCTACTTTTAAAAGATTCTTGGATGTACACCTCAAGGATCAAAACATTCAGGCGTATGGGAAATGATTACAACCACACACACCTACACAGGTTGAACTGGATGGACTATTGTCTTTATTCAACCTCACTTACTATGTAACACTGACACCTAGCTCCTGAAATAACGATATATAATCCCAGCAGATCCTGTTGCAGCAACACGCTTTTTGGGCCCTAGCGTCAAAGGGTAAATTGCTGAGCGCTAAACGGCTCACCTTCTGTCCAGATCAGAGCAAAAAATAAATATGGAACGCTTCACGAATTTGTGTGTCATCCTTGCGCAGGGGCCATGCTAATCTTCACTGTATCGTTCCAATTTTAGTATATGTGCTGCCGAGGCAAGCACAGATCTAATGCAACGCAAAATGTGATTATATACCACGTGCCCCTGTTCTGCCTGCATATTAGGGAGAGTCGCATATGAGCTTCCATAATAGTTTTGAAGCATCAAGCCTTCCGAAAGCTTAGGGGCAAATGAGATGGGGCAAAATATTCTTAGCCAAAATTGAATTTACTGGTCGGAAATATCAGGATTTTCCATGAGCTGGTTTTCCATTAGCACCAAAAGCGAATAAATTATGCTGATCACTTAGTGGAGGCAGATTTCCTGTAGAGCCAGAGAATGCAAGAAGGGAAAGCAGCTGCGGTCAAACTGCCAAGTCAGCAGATTTCATGAGAAGAGGGAAAATAGCAAAATCATTTTCTAAAGGTCAAAGAAAAGAGAGAAATGTGCAGGAAGGAAGGTTGACCAATCTGTTAACATTCTACGAGGAGGTGAGCTGTGAGCTAGATAGAAGGAGACCTGTGGATGTGGTGTACCTGACCTTTGCTAAGGTGTTTGCTACAGCTCCCCACAAATGCTTATTATAGAAAATAAGGTATGCTTTTGGAGAAACAACTGGTCAAAGGGTGGTAATAAATAACGCATTCTCAGACTTGTCTGGTGTGGAAAGTGGGGTCCCCCAAGGTTTAGCCCTGGGACCAATCTTGTTCAATTTATTCATAAATAGCATTGAGGATGGGATCAGCAGCTCGATATTGGTTTTTGCAGATGACACAAAATTAAGCAGGGCGATACCTTCGCATCGTCAGGCAGGAATCTTACAGAATGCCCTGAACAAAATCGCAGAGTGGGCAACTACATGGCAAATGAGGTTTAATGTGGAGAAGTGTAAGGTATTGCATTTGGGGACAAAAAAAAACATAAAAGCACAATACACATTAGGGGGTGAAACTGTGGGGAAATCAAAAATGGAGAAAGATCTGGGGAGCTTAGTAGAAGATAGACTTAGCAATAGCATGCAATGTCAAGCTGCAGCTGCCAAGGCCGGCAGAATATTAGCATGCATAAGGAAGGGGATGTATTCCAGAGATAAAACTATAATCCTACCACTTTATAAAACACTGGTCCGACCGCATCTGGAGTATTCTGTCCAGTTTTGGTCACCAGTCCTCAGAAGGGATGTGTTGGAGCTGGAGAGAGTCCAGAGAAGGGCAACTAAACTGATTAGGGGATTGGAGGACCTTAATTATGATGAGCACTTACAAGCGCTTGATTTATTCTCCCTGGAGAGGAGACGCCTGAGAAGGGACGTGATAGCGATTTATAAATACCTCAACGGTGATCTCAACATAGGAAAAAAACTATTCAGTCGCAAGGAATGCATGAGGACACGAGGCCATACAATGCGATTAGAGGAGAAGCGTTTTAACCTCAGGCTACGCAGTGCGTTCTTTATAGAAAGGGATACTAGACTGTGGAATTCTCTACCACAAACGGTAGTAACTTCGGGGAGTATGGCTACTTTTAAAAGATTCTTGGATGTACACCTCAAGGATCAAAACATTCAGGCGTATGGGAAATGATTACAACCACACACACCTACACAGGTTGAACTGGATGGACTATTGTCTTTATTCAACCTCACTTACTATGTAACACTAACACCTAGCTCCTGAAATAACGATATATAATCCCAGCAGATCCTGTTGCAGCAACACGCTTTTTGGGCCCTAGCGTCAAAGGGTAAATTGCTGAGCGCTAAACGGCTCACCTTCTGTCCAGATCAGAGCAAAAAATAAATATGGAACGCTTCACGAATTTGCGTGTCATCCTTGCGCAGGGGCCATGCTAATCTTCACTGTATCGTTCCAATTTTAGTATATGTGCTGCCGAGGCAAGCACAGATCTAATGCAACGCAAAATGTGATTATATACCACGTGCCCCTGTTCTGCCTGCATATTAGGGAGAGTCGCATATGAGCTTCCATAATAGTTTTGAAGCATCAAGCCTTCCGAAAGCTTAGGGGCAAATGAGATGGGGCAAAATATTCTTAGCCAAAATTGAATTTACTGGTCGGAAATATCAGGATTTTCCATGAGCTGGTTTTCCATTAGCACCAAAAGCGAATAAATTATGCTGATCACTTAGTGGAGGCAGATTTCCTGTAGAGCCAGAGAATGCAAGAAGGGAAAGCAGCTGCGGTCAAACTGCCAAGTCAGCAGATTTCATGAGAAGAGGGAAAATAGCAAAATCATTTTCTAAAGGTCAAAGAAAAGAGAGAAATGTGCAGGAAGGAAGGTTGACCAATCTGTTAACATTCTACGAGGAGGTGAGCTGTGAGCTAGATAGAAGGAGACCTGTGGATGTGGTGTACCTGACCTTTGCTAAGGTGTTTGCTACAGCTCCCCACAAATGCTTATTATAGAAAATAAGGTATGCTTTTGGAGAAACAACTGGTCAAAGGGTGGTAATAAATAACGCATTCTCAGACTTGTCTGGTGTGGAAAGTGGGGTCCCCCAAGGTTTAGCCCTGGGACCAATCTTGTTCAATTTATTCATAAATAGCATTGAGGATGGGATCAGCAGCTCGATATTGGTTTTTGCAGATGACACAAAATTAAGCAGGGCGATACCTTCGCATCGTCAGGCAGGAATCTTACAGAATGCCCTGAACAAAATCGCAGAGTGGGCAACTACATGGCAAATGAGGTTTAATGTGGAGAAGTGTAAGGTATTGCATTTGGGGACAAAAAAAAACATAAAAGCACAATACACATTAGGGGGTGAAACTGTGGGGAAATCAAAAATGGAGAAAGATCTGGGGAGCTTAGTAGAAGATAGACTTAGCAATAGCATGCAATGTCAAGCTGCAGCTGCCAAGGCCGGCAGAATATTAGCATGCATAAGGAAGGGGATGTATTCCAGAGATAAAACTATAATCCTACCACTTTATAAAACACTGGTCCGACCGCATCTGGAGTATTCTGTCCAGTTTTGGTCACCAGTCCTCAGAAGGGATGTGTTGGAGCTGGAGAGAGTCCAGAGAAGGGCAACTAAACTGATTAGGGGATTGGAGGACCTTAATTATGATGAGCACTTACAAGCGCTTGATTTATTCTCCCTGGAGAGGAGACGCCTGAGAAGGGACGTGATAGCGATTTATAAATACCTCAACGGTGATCTCAACATAGGAAAAAAACTATTCAGTCGCAAGGAATGCATGAGGACACGAGGCCATACAATGCGATTAGAGGAGAAGCGTTTTAACCTCAGGCTACGCAGTGCGTTCTTTATAGAAAGGGATACTAGACTGTGGAATTCTCTACCACAAACGGTAGTAACTTCGGGGAGTATGGCTACTTTTAAAAGATTCTTGGATGTACACCTCAAGGATCAAAACATTCAGGCGTATGGGAAATGATTACAACCACACACACCTACACAGGTTGAACTGGATGGACTATTGTCTTTATTCAACCTCACTTACTATGTAACACTAACACCTAGCTCCTGAAATAACGATATATAATCCCAGCAGATCCTGTTGCAGCAACACGCTTTTTGGGCCCTAGCGTCAAAGGGTAAATTGCTGAGCGCTAAACGGCTCACCTTCTGTCCAGATCAGAGCAAAAAATAAATATGGAACGCTTCACGAATTTGCGTGTCATCCTTGCGCAGGGGCCATGCTAATCTTCACTGTATCGTTCCAATTTTAGTATATGTGCTGCCGAGGCAAGCACAGATCTAATGCAACGCAAAATGTGATTATATACCACGTGCCCCTGTTCTGCCTGCATATTAGGGAGAGTCGCATATGAGCTTCCATAATAGTTTTGAAGCATCAAGCCTTCCGAAAGCTTAGGGGCAAATGAGATGGGGCAAAATATTCTTAGCCAAAATTGAATTTACTGGTCGGAAATATCAGGATTTTCCATGAGCTGGTTTTCCATTAGCACCAAAAGCGAATAAATTATGCTGATCACTTAGTGGATGCAGATTTCCTGTAGAGCCAGAGAATGCAAGAAGGGAAAGCAGCTGCGGTCAAACTGCCAAGTCAGCAGATTTCATGAGAAGAGGGAAAATAGCAAAATCATTTTCTAAAGGTCAAAGAAAAGAGAGAAATGTGCAGGAAGGAAGGTTGACCAATCTGTTAACATTCTACGAGGAGGTGAGCTGTGAGCTAGATAGGAGGAGACCTGTGGATGTGGTGTACCTGACCTTTGCTAAGGTGTTTGCTACAGCTCCCCACAAATGCTTATTATAGAAAATAAGGTATGCTTTTGGAGAAACAACTGGTCAAAGGGTGGTAATAAATAACGCATTCTCAGACTTGTCTGGTGTGGAAAGTGGGGTCCCCCAAGGTTTAGCCCTGGGACCAATCTTGTTCAATTTATTCATAAATAGCATTGAGGATGGGATCAGCAGCTCGATATTGGTTTTTGCAGATGACACAAAATTAAGCAGGGCGATACCTTCGCATCGTCAGGCAGGAATCTTACAGAATGCCCTGAACAAAATCGCAGAGTGGGCAACTACATGGCAAATGAGGTTTAATGTGGAGAAGTGTAAGGTATTGCATTTGGGGACAAAAAAAAACATAAAAGCACAATACACATTAGGGGGTGAAACTGTGGGGAAATCAAAAATGGAGAAAGATCTGGGGAGCTTAGTAGAAGATAGACTTAGCAATAGCATGCAATGTCAAGCTGCAGCTGCCAAGGCCGGCAGAATATTAGCATGCATAAGGAAGGGGATGTATTCCAGAGATAAAACTATAATCCTACCACTTTATAAAACACTGGTCCGACCGCATCTGGAGTATTCTGTCCAGTTTTGGTCACCAGTCCTCAGAAGGGATGTGTTGGAGCTGGAGAGAGTCCAGAGAAGGGCAACTAAACTGATTAGGGGATTGGAGGACCTTAATTATGATGAGCGCTTACAAGCGCTTGATTTATTCTCCCTGGAGAGGAGACGCCTGAGAAGGGACATGATAGCGATTTATAAATACCTCAACGGTGATCTCAACATAGGAAAAAAACTATTCAGTCGCAAGGAATGCATGAGGACACGAGGCCATACAATGCGATTAGAGGAGAAGCGTTTTAACCTCAGGCTACGCAGTGGGTTCTTTACAGAAAGGGATACTAGACTGTGGAATTCTCTACCACAAATGGTAGTAACTTCGGGGAGTATGGCTACTTTTAAAAGATTCTTGGATGTACACCTCAAGGATCAAAACATTCAGGCGTATGGGAAATGATTACAACCACACACACCTACACAGGTTGAACTGGATGGACTATTGTCTTTATTCAACCTCACTTACTATGTAACACTGACACCTAGCTCCTGAAATAACGATATATAATCCCAGCAGATCATGTTGCAGCAACACGCGTTTTGGGCCCTAGCGTCAAAGGGTAAATTGCTGAGCGCTAAACGGCTCACCTTCTGTCCAGATCAGAGCAAAAAATAAATATGGAACGCTTCACGAATTTGCGTGTCATCCTTGCGCAGGGGCCATGCTAATCTTCTCTGTATCGTTCCAATTTTAGTATATGTGCTGCCGAGGCAAGCACAGATCTAAGGCAACGCAAAATGTGATTATATACCACGTGCCCCTCTTCTGCCTGCATATTAGGGAGAGTCGCATATGAGCTTCCATAATAGTTTTGAAGCATCAAGCCTTCCGAAAGCTTAGGGGCAAATGAGATGGGGCAAAATATTCTTAGCCAAAATTGAATTTACTGGTCGGAAACATCAGGATTTTCCATGAGCTGGTTTTCCATTAGCACCAAAAGCGAATAAATTATGCTGATCACTTAGTGGAGGCAGATTTCCTGTAGAGCCAGAGAATGCAAGAAGGGAAAGCAGCTGCGGTCAAACTGCCAAGTCAGCAGATTTCATGAGAAGAGGGAAAATAGCAAAATCATTTTCTAAAGGTCAAAGAAAAGAGAGAAATGTGCAGGAAGGAAGGTTGACCAATCTGTTAACATTCTACGAGGAGGTGAGCTGTGAGCTAGATAGGAGGAGACCTGTGGATGTGGTGTACCTGACCTTTGCTACAGCTCCCCACAAATGCTTATTATAGAAAATAAGGTATGCTTTTGGAGAAACAACTGGTCAAAGGGTGGTAATAAATAACGCATTCTCAGACTTGTCTGGTGTGGAAAGTGGGGTCCCCCAAGGTTTAGCCCTGGGACCAATCTTGTTCAATTTATTCATAAATAGCATTGAGGATGGGATCAGCAGCTCGATATTGGTTTTTGCAGATGACACAAAATTAAGCAGGGCGATACCTTCGCATCGTCAGGCAGGAATCTTACAGAATGCCCTGAACAAAATCGCAGAGTGGGCAACTACATGGCAAATGAGGTTTAATGTGGAGAAGTGTAAGGTATTGCATTTGGGGACAAAAAAAAACATAAAAGCACAATACACATTAGGGGGTGAAACTGTGGGGAAATCAAAAATGGAGAAAGATCTGGGGAGCTTAGTAGAAGATAGACTTAGCAATAGCATGCAATGTCAAGCTGCAGCTGCCAAGGCCGGCAGAATATTAGCATGCATAAGGAAGGGGATGTATTCCAGAGATAAAACTATAATCCTACCACTTTATAAAACACTGGTCCGACCGCATCTGGAGTATTCTGTCCAGTTTTGGTCACCAGTCCTCAGAAGGGATGTGTTGGAGCTGGAGAGAGTCCAGAGAAGGGCAACTAAACTGATTAGGGGATTGGAGGACCTTAATTATGATGAGCGCTTACAAGCGCTTGATTTATTCTCCCTAGAGAGGAGACGCCTGAGAAGGGACATGATAGTGATTTATAAATACCTCAACGGTGATCTCAACATAGGAAAAAAACTATTCAGTCGCAAGGAATGCATGAGGACACGAGGCCATACAATGCGATTAGATTAGAAGCGTTTTAACCTCAGGCTACGCAGTGGGTTCTTTACAGAAAGGGATACTAGACTGTGGAATTCTCTACCACAAACGGTAGTAACTTCGGGGAGTATGGCTACTTTTAAAAGATTCTTGGATGTACACCTCAAGGATCAAAACATTCAGGCGTATGAGAAATGATTACAACCACACACACCTACACAGGTTGAACTGGATGGACTATTGTCTTTATTCAACCTCACTTACTATGTAACACTGACACCTAGCTCCTGAAATAACGATATATAATCCCAGCAGATCCTGTTGCAGCAACACGCGTTTTGGGCCCTAGCGTCAAAGGGTAAATTGCTGAGCGCTAAACGGCTCACCTTCTGTCCAGATCAGAGCAAAAAATAAATATGGAACGCTTCACGAATTTGCGTGTCATCCTTGCGCAGGGGCCATGCTAATCTTCTCTGTATCGTTCCAATTTTAGTATATGTGCTGCCGAGGCAAACACAGATCTAAGGCTACGCAAAATGTGATTATATACCACGTGCCCCTCTTCTGCCTGCATATTAGGGAGAGTCGCATATGAGCTTCCATAATAGTTTTGAAGCATCAAGCCTTCCGAAAGCTTAGGGGCAAATGAGATGGGGCAAAATATTCTTAGCCAAAATTGAATTTACTGGTCGGAAACATCAGGATTTTCTATGAGCTGGTTTTCCATTAGCACCAAAAGCGAATAAATTATGCTGATCACTTAGTGGAGGCAGATTTCCTGTAGAGCCAGAGAATGCAAGAAGGGAAAGCAGCTGCGGTCAAACTGCCAAGTCAGCAGATTTCATGAGAAGAGGGAAAATGGCAAAATCATTTTCTAAAGGTCAAAGAAAAGAGAGAAATGTGCAGGAAGGAAGGTTGACCAATCTGTTAACATTCTACGAGGAGGTGAGCTGTGAGCTAGATAGGAGGAGACCTGTGGATGTGGTGTACCTGACCTTTGCTAAGGTGTTTGCTACAGCTCCCCACAAATGCTTATTATAGAAAATAAGGTATGCTTTTGGAGAAACAACTGGTCAAAGGGTGGTAATAAATAATGCATTCTCAGACTTGTCTGGTGTGGAAAGTGGGGTCCCCCAAGGTTTAGCCCTTGGACCAATCTTGTTCAATTTATTCATAAATAGCATTGAGGATGGGATCAGCAGCTCGATATTGGTTTTTGCAGATGACACAAAATTAAGCAGGGCGATACCTTCGCATCGTCAGGCAGGAATCTTACAGAATGCCCTGAACAAAATCGCAGAGTGGGCAACTACATGGCAAATGAGGTTTAATGTGGAGAAGTGTAAGGTATTGCATTTGGGGACAAAAAAAAACATAAAAGCACAATACACATTAGGGGGTGAAACTGTGGGGAAATCAAAAATGGAGAAAGATCTGGGGAGCTTAGTAGAAGATAGACTTAGCAATAGCATGCAATGTCAAGCTGCAGCTGCCAAGGCCGGCAGAATATTAGCATGCATAAGGAAGGGGATGTATTCCAGAGATAAAACTATAATCCTACCACTTTATAAAACACTGGTCCGACCGCATCTGGAGTATTCTGTCCAGTTTTGGTCACCAGTCCTCAGAAGGGATGTGTTGGAGCTGGAGAGAGTCCAGAGAAGGGCAACTAAACTGATTAGGGGATTGGAGGACCTTAATTATGATGAGCGCTTACAAGCGCTTGATTTATTCTCCCTGGAGAGGAGACGCCTGAGAAGGGACGTGATAGCGATTTATAAATACCTCAACGGTGATCTCAACATAGGAAAAAAACTATTCAGTCGCAAGGAATGCATGAGGACACGAGGCCATACAATGCGATTAGAGGAGAAGCGTTTTAACCTCAGGCTACGCAGTGCGTTCTTTACAGAAAGGGATACTAGACTGTGGAATTCTCTACCACAAACGGTAGTAACTTCGGGGAGTATGGCTACTTTTAAAAGATTCTTGGATGTACACCTCAAGGATCAAAACATTCAGGCGTATGGGAAATGATTACAACCACACACACCTACACAGGTTGAACTGGATGGACTATTGTCTTTATTCAACCTCACTTACTATGTAACACTGACACCTAGCTCCTGAAATAACGATATATAATCCCAGCAGATCCTGTTGCAGCAACACGCTTTTTGGGCCCTAGCGTCAAAGGGTAAATTGCTGAGCGCTAAACGGCTCACCTTCTGTCCAGATCAGAGCAAAAAATAAATATGGAACGCTTCACGAATTTGCGTGTCATCCTTGCGCAGGGGCCATGCTAATCTTCACTGTATCGTTCCAATTTTAGTATATGTGCTGCCGAGGCAAGCACAGATCTAATGCAACGCAAAATGTGATTATATACCACGTGCCCCTGTTCTGCCTGCATATTAGGGAGAGTCGCATATGAGCTTCCATAATAGTTTTGAAGCATCAAGCCTTCCGAAAGCTTAGGGGCAAATGAGATGGGGCAAAATATTCTTAGCCAAAATTGAATTTACTGGTCGGAAATATCAGGATTTTCCATGAGCTGGTTTTCCATTAGCACCAAAAGCGAATAAATTATGCTGATCACTTAGTGGAGGCAGATTTCCTGTAGAGCCAGAGAATGCAAGAAGGGAAAGCAGCTGCGGTCAAACTGCCAAGTCAGCAGATTTCATGAGAAGAGGGAAAATAGCAAAATCATTTTCTAAAGGTCAAAGAAAAGAGAGAAATGTGCAGGAAGGAAGGTTGACCAATCTGTTAACATTCTACGAGGAGGTGAGCTGTGAGCTAGATAGAAGGAGACCTGTGGATGTGGTGTACCTGACCTTTGCTAAGGTGTTTGCTACAGCTCCCCACAAATGCTTATTATATAAAATAAGGTATGCTTTTGGAGAAACAACTGGTCAAAGGGTGGTAATAAATAACGCATTCTCAGACTTGTCTGGTGTGGAAAGTGGGGTCCCCCAAGGTTTAGCCCTGGGACCAATCTTGTTCAATTTATTCATAAATAGCATTGAGGATGGGATCAGCAGCTCGATATTGGTTTTTGCAGATGACACAAAATTAAGCAGGGCGATACCTTCGCATCGTCAGGCAGGAATCTTACAGAATGCCCTGAACAAAATCGCAGAGTGGGCAACTACATGGCAAATGAGGTTTAATGTGGAGAAGTGTAAGGTATTGCATTTGGGGACAAAAAAAAACATAAAAGCACAATACACATTAGGGGGTGAAACTGTGGGGAAATCAAAAATGGAGAAAGATCTGGGGAGCTTAGTAGAAGATAGACTTAGCAATAGCATGCAATGTCAAGCTGCAGCTGCCAAGGCCGGCAGAATATTAGCATGCATAAGGAAGGGGATGTATTCCAGAGATAAAACTATAATCCTACCACTTTATAAAACACTGGTCCGACCGCATCTGGAGTATTCTGTCCAGTTTTGGTCACCAGTCCTCAGAAGGGATGTGTTGGAGCTGGAGAGAGTCCAGAGAAGGGCAACTAAACTGATTAGGGGATTGGAGGACCTTAATTATGATGAGCACTTACAAGCGCTTGATTTATTCTCCCTGGAGAGGAGACGCCTGAGAAGGGACGTGATAGCGATTTATAAATACCTCAACGGTGATCTCAACATAGGAAAAAAACTATTCAGTCGCAAGGAATGCATGAGGACACGAGGCCATACAATGCGATTAGAGGAGAAGCGTTTTAACCTCAGGCTACGCAGTGCGTTCTTTATAGAAAGGGATACTAGACTGTGGAATTCTCTACCACAAACGGTAGTAACTTCGGGGAGTATGGCTACTTTTAAAAGATTCTTGGATGTACACCTCAAGGATCAAAACATTCAGGCGTATGGGAAATGATTACAACCACACACACCTACACAGGTTGAACTGGATGGACTATTGTCTTTATTCAACCTCACTTACTATGTAACACTAACACCTAGCTCCTGAAATAACGATATATAATCCCAGCAGATCCTGTTGCAGCAACACGCTTTTTGGGCCCTAGCGTCAAAGGGTAAATTGCTGAGCGCTAAACGGCTCACCTTCTGTCCAGATCAGAGCAAAAAATAAATATGGAACGCTTCACGAATTTGCGTGTCATCCTTGCGCAGGGGCCATGCTAATCTTCACTGTATCGTTCCAATTTTAGTATATGTGCTGCCGAGGCAAGCACAGATCTAATGCAACGCAAAATGTGATTATATACCACGTGCCCCTGTTCTGCCTGCATATTAGGGAGAGTCGCATATGAGCTTCCATAATAGTTTTGAAGCATCAAGCCTTCCGAAAGCTTAGGGGCAAATGAGATGGGGCAAAATATTCTTAGCCAAAATTGAATTTACTGGTCGGAAATATCAGGATTTTCCATGAGCTGGTTTTCCATTAGCACCAAAAGCGAATAAATTATGCTGATCACTTAGTGGATGCAGATTTCCTGTAGAGCCAGAGAATGCAAGAAGGGAAAGCAGCTGCGGTCAAACTGCCAAGTCAGCAGATTTCATGAGAAGAGGGAAAATAGCAAAATCATTTTCTAAAGGTCAAAGAAAAGAGAGAAATGTGCAGGAAGGAAGGTTGACCAATCTGTTAACATTCTACGAGGAGGTGAGCTGTGAGCTAGATAGGAGGAGACCTGTGGATGTGGTGTACCTGACCTTTGCTAAGGTGTTTGCTACAGCTCCCCACAAATGCTTGTTATAGAAAATAAGGTATGCTTTTGGAGAAACAACTGGTCAAAGGGTGGTAATAAATAACGCATTCTCAGACTTGTCTGGTGTGGAAAGTGGGGTCCCCCAAGGTTTAGCCCTGGGACCAATCTTGTTCAATTTATTCATAAATAGCATTGAGGATGGGATCAGCAGCTCGATATTGGTTTTTGCAGATGACACAAAATTAAGCAGGGCGATACCTTCGCATCGTCAGGCAGGAATCTTACAGAATGCCCTGAACAAAATCGCAGAGTGGGCAACTACATGGCAAATGAGGTTTAATGTGGAGAAGTGTAAGGTATTGCATTTGGGGACAAAAAAAAACATAAAAGCACAATACACATTAGGGGGTGAAACTGTGGGGAAATCAAAAATGGAGAAAGATCTGGGGAGCTTAGTAGAAGATAGACTTAGCAATAGCATGCAATGTCAAGCTGCAGCTGCCAAGGCCGGCAGAATATTAGCATGCATAAGGAAGGGGATGTATTCCAGAGATAAAACTATAATCCTACCACTTTATAAAACACTGGTCCGACCGCATCTGGAGTATTCTGTCCAGTTTTGGTCACCAGTCCTCAGAAGGGATGTGTTGGAGCTGGAGAGAGTCCAGAGAAGGGCAACTAAACTGATTAGGGGATTGGAGGACCTTAATTATGATGAGCGCTTACAAGCGCTTGATTTATTCTCCCTGGAGAGGAGACGCCTGAGAAGGGACATGATAGCGATTTATAAATACCTCAACGGTGATCTCAACATAGGAAAAAAACTATTCAGTCGCAAGGAATGCATGAGGACACGAGGCCATACAATGCGATTAGAGGAGAAGCGTTTTAACCTCAGGCTACGCAGTGGGTTCTTTACAGAAAGGGATACTAGACTGTGGAATTCTCTACCACAAATGGTAGTAACTTCGGGGAGTATGGCTACTTTTAAAAGATTCTTGGATGTACACCTCAAGGATCAAAACATTCAGGCGTATGGGAAATGATTACAACCACACACACCTACACAGGTTGAACTGGATGGACTATTGTCTTTATTCAACCTCACTTACTATGTAACACTGACACCTAGCTCCTGAAATAACGATATATAATCCCAGCAGATCATGTTGCAGCAACACGCGTTTTGGGCCCTAGCGTCAAAGGGTAAATTGCTGAGCGCTAAACGGCTCACCTTCTGTCCAGATCAGAGCAAAAAATAAATATGGAACGCTTCACGAATTTGCGTGTCATCCTTGCGCAGGGGCCATGCTAATCTTCTCTGTATCGTTCCAATTTTAGTATATGTGCTGCCGAGGCAAGCACAGATCTAAGGCAACGCAAAATGTGATTATATACCACGTGCCCCTCTTCTGCCTGCATATTAGGGAGAGTCGCATATGAGCTTCCATAATAGTTTTGAAGCATCAAGCCTTCCGAAAGCTTAGGGGCAAATGAGATGGGGCAAAATATTCTTAGCCAAAATTGAATTTACTGGTCGGAAACATCAGGATTTTCCATGAGCTGGTTTTCCATTAGCACCAAAAGCGAATAAATTATGCTGATCACTTAGTGGAGGCAGATTTCCTGTAGAGCCAGAGAATGCAAGAAGGGAAAGCAGCTGCGGTCAAACTGCCAAGTCAGCAGATTTCATGAGAAGAGGGAAAATAGCAAAATCATTTTCTAAAGGTCAAAGAAAAGAGAGAAATGTGCAGGAAGGAAGGTTGACCAATCTGTTAACATTCTACGAGGAGGTGAGCTGTGAGCTAGATAGGAGGAGACCTGTGGATGTGGTGTACCTGACCTTTGCTACAGCTCCCCACAAATGCTTATTATAGAAAATAAGGTATGCTTTTGGAGAAACAACTGGTCAAAGGGTGGTAATAAATAACGCATTCTCAGACTTGTCTGGTGTGGAAAGTGGGGTCCCCCAAGGTTTAGCCCTGGGACCAATCTTGTTCAATTTATTCATAAATAGCATTGAGGATGGGATCAGCAGCTCGATATTGGTTTTTGCAGATGACACAAAATTAAGCAGGGCGATACCTTCGCATCGTCAGGCAGGAATCTTACAGAATGCCCTGAACAAAATCGCAGAGTGGGCAACTACATGGCAAATGAGGTTTAATGTGGAGAAGTGTAAGGTATTGCATTTGGGGACAAAAAAAAACATAAAAGCACAATACACATTAGGGGGTGAAACTGTGGGGAAATCAAAAATGGAGAAAGATCTGGGGAGCTTAGTAGAAGATAGACTTAGCAATAGCATGCAATGTCAAGCTGCAGCTGCCAAGGCCGGCAGAATATTAGCATGCATAAGGAAGGGGATGTATTCCAGAGATAAAACTATAATCCTACCACTTTATAAAACACTGGTCCGACCGCATCTGGAGTATTCTGTCCAGTTTTGGTCACCAGTCCTCAGAAGGGATGTGTTGGAGCTGGAGAGAGTCCAGAGAAGGGCAACTAAACTGATTAGGGGATTGGAGGACCTTAATTATGATGAGCGCTTACAAGCGCTTGATTTATTCTCCCTAGAGAGGAGACGCCTGAGAAGGGACATGATAGTGATTTATAAATACCTCAACGGTGATCTCAACATAGGAAAAAAACTATTCAGTCGCAAGGAATGCATGAGGACACGAGGCCATACAATGCGATTAGATTAGAAGCGTTTTAACCTCAGGCTACGCAGTGGGTTCTTTACAGAAAGGGATACTAGACTGTGGAATTCTCTACCACAAACGGTAGTAACTTCGGGGAGTATGGCTACTTTTAAAAGATTCTTGGATGTACACCTCAAGGATCAAAACATTCAGGCGTATGAGAAATGATTACAACCACACACACCTACACAGGTTGAACTGGATGGACTATTGTCTTTATTCAACCTCACTTACTATGTAACACTGACACCTAGCTCCTGAAATAATGATATATAATCCCAGCAGATCCTGTTGCAGCAACACGCGTTTTGGGCCCTAGCGTCAAAGGGTAAATTGCTGAGCGCTAAACGGCTCACCTTCTGTCCAGATCAGAGCAAAAAATAAATATGGAACGCTTCACGAATTTGCGTGTCATCCTTGCGCAGGGGCCATGCTAATCTTCTCTGTATCGTTCCAATTTTAGTATATGTGCTGCCGAGGCAAACACAGATCTAAGGCTACGCAAAATGTGATTATATACCACGTGCCCCTCTTCTGCCTGCATATTAGGGAGAGTCGCATATGAGCTTCCATAATAGTTTTGAAGCATCAAGCCTTCCGAAAGCTTAGGGGCAAATGAGATGGGGCAAAATATTCTTAGCCAAAATTGAATTTACTGGTCGGAAACATCAGGATTTTCTATGAGCTGGTTTTCCATTAGCACCAAAAGCGAATAAATTATGCTGATCACTTAGTGGAGGCAGATTTCCTGTAGAGCCAGAGAATGCAAGAAGGGAAAGCAGCTGCGGTCAAACTGCCAAGTCAGCAGATTTCATGAGAAGAGGGAAAATGGCAAAATCATTTTCTAAAGGTCAAAGAAAAGAGAGAAATGTGCAGGAAGGAAGGTTGACCAATCTGTTAACATTCTACGAGGAGGTGAGCTGTGAGCTAGATAGGAGGAGACCTGTGGATGTGGTGTACCTGGCCTTTGCTAAGGTGTTTGCTACAGCTCCCCACAAATGCTTATTATAGAAAATAAGGTATGCTTTTGGAGAAACAACTGGTCAAAGGGTGGTAATAAATAACGCATTCTCAGACTTGTCTGGTGTGGAAAGTGGGGTCCCCCAAGGTTTAGCCCTGGGACCAATCTTGTTCAATTTATTCATAAATAGCATTGAGGACGGGATCAGCAGCTCGATATTTGTTTTTGCAGATGACACAAAATTAAGCAGGGCGATACCTTCGCATCGTCAGGCAGGAATCTTACAGAATGCCCTGAACAAAATCGCAGAGTGGGCAACTACATGGCAAATGAGGTTTAATGTGGAGAAGTGTAAGGTATTGCATTTGGGGACAAAAAAAAAACATAAAAGCACAATACACATTAGGGGGTGAAACTGTGGGGAAATCAAAAATGGAGAAAGATCTGGGGAGCTTAGTAGAAGATAGACTTAGCAATAGCATGCAATGTCAAGCTGCAGCTGCCAAGGCCGGCAGAATATTAGCATGCATAAGGAAGGGGATGTATTCCAGAGATAAAACTATAATCCTACCACTTTATAAAACACTGGTCCGACCGCATCTGGAGTATTCTGTCCAGTTTTGGTCACCAGTCCTCAGAAGGGATGTGTTGGAGCTGGAGAGAGTCCAGAGAAGGGCAACTAAACTGATTAGGGGATTGGAGGACCTTAATTATGATGAGCGCTTACAAGCGCTTGATTTATTCTCCCTGGAGAGGAGACGCCTGAGAAGGGACATGATAGCGATTTATAAATACCTCAACGGTGATCTCAACATAGGAAAAAAACTATTCAGTCGCAAGGAATGCATGAGGACACGAGGCCATACAATGCGATTAGAGGAGAAGCGTTTTAACCTCAGGCTACGCAGTGGGTTCTTTACAGAAAGGGATACTAGACTGTGGAATTCTCTACCACAAATGGTAGTAACTTCGGGGAGTATGGCTACTTTTAAAAGATTCTTGGATGTACACCTCAAGGATCAAAACATTCAGGCGTATGGGAAATGATTACAACCACACACACCTACACAGGTTGAACTGGATGGACTATTGTCTTTATTCAACCTCACTTACTATGTAACACTGACACCTAGCTCCTGAAATAACGATATATAATCCCAGCAGATCCTGTTGCAGCAACACGCGTTTTGGGCCCTAGCGTCAAAGGGTAAATTGCTGAGCGCTAAACGGCTCACCTTCTGTCCAGATCAGAGCAAAAAAAAAATATGGAACGCTTCACGAATTTGCGTGTCATCCTTGCGCAGGGGCCATGCTAATCTTCTCTGTATCGTTCCAATTTTAGTATATGTGCTGCCGAGGCAAACACAGATCTAAGGCTACGCAAAATGTGATTATATACCACGTGCCCCTCTTCTGCCTGCATATTAGGGAGAGTCGCATATGAGCTTCCATAATAGTTTTGAAGCATCAAGCCTTCCGAAAGCTTAGGGGCAAATGAGATGGGGCAAAATATTCTTAGCCAAAATTGAATTTACTGGTCGGAAACATCAGGATTTTCTATGAGCTGGTTTTCCATTAGCACCAAAAGCGAATAAATTATGCTGATCACTTAGTGGAGGCAGATTTCCTGTAGAGCCAGAGAATGCAAGAAGGGAAAGCAGCTGCGGTCAAACTGCCAAGTCAGCAGATTTCATGAGAAGAGGGAAAATGGCAAAATCATTTTCTAAAGGTCAAAGAAAAGAGAGAAATGTGCAGGAAGGAAGGTTGACCAATCTGTTAACATTCTACGAGGAGGTGAGCTGTGAGCTAGATAGGAGGAGACCTGTGGATGTGGTGTACCTGGCCTTTGCTAAGGTGTTTGCTACAGCTCCCCACAAATGCTTATTATAGAAAATAAGGTATGCTTTTGGAGAAACAACTGGTCAAAGGGTGGTAATAAATAACGCATTCTCAGACTTGTCTGGTGTGGAAAGTGGGGTCCCCCAAGGTTTAGCCCTGGGACCAATCTTGTTCAATTTATTCATAAATAGCATTGAGGACGGGATCAGCAGCTCGATATTTGTTTTTGCAGATGACACAAAATTAAGCAGGGCGATACCTTCGCATCGTCAGGCAGGAATCTTACAGAATGCCCTGAACAAAATCGCAGAGTGGGCAACTACATGGCAAATGAGGTTTAATGTGGAGAAGTGTAAGGTATTGCATTTGGGGACAAAAAAAAAACATAAAAGCACAATACACATTAGGGGGTGAAACTGTGGGGAAATCAAAAATGGAGAAAGATCTGGGGAGCTTAGTAGAAGATAGACTTAGCAATAGCATGCAATGTCAAGCTGCAGCTGCCAAGGCCGGCAGAATATTAGCATGCATAAGGAAGGGGATGTATTCCAGAGATAAAACTATAATCCTACCACTTTATAAAACACTGGTCCGACCGCATCTGGAGTATTCTGTCCAGTTTTGGTCACCAGTCCTCAGAAGGGATGTGTTGGAGCTGGAGAGAGTCCAGAGAAGGGCAACTAAACTGATTAGGGGATTGGAGGACCTTAATTATGATGAGCGCTTACAAGCGCTTGATTTATTCTCCCTGGAGAGGAGACGCCTGAGAAGGGACATGATAGCGATTTATAAATACCTCAACGGTGATCTCAACATAGGAAAAAAACTATTCAGTCGCAAGGAATGCATGAGGACACGAGGCCATACAATGCGATTAGAGGAGAAGCGTTTTAACCTCAGGCTACGCAGTGGGTTCTTTACAGAAAGGGATACTAGACTGTGGAATTCTCTACCACAAATGGTAGTAACTTCGGGGAGTATGGCTACTTTTAAAAGATTCTTGGATGTACACCTCAAGGATCAAAACATTCAGGCGTATGGGAAATGATTACAACCACACACACCTACACAGGTTGAACTGGATGGACTATTGTCTTTATTCAACCTCACTTACTATGTAACACTGACACCTAGCTCCTGAAATAACGATATATAATCCCAGCAGATCCTGTTGCAGCAACACGCGTTTTGGGCCCTAGCGTCAAAGGGTAAATTGCTGAGCGCTAAACGGCTCACCTTCTGTCCAGATCAGAGCAAAAAAAAAATATGGAACGCTTCACGAATTTGCGTGTCATCCTTGCGCAGGGGCCATGCTAATCTTCTCTGTATCGTTCCAATTTTAGTATATGTGCTGCCGAGGCAAGCACAGATCTAAGGCAACGCAAAATGTGATTATATACCACGTGCCCCTCTTCTGCCTGCATATTAGGGAGAGTCGCATATGAGCTTCCATAATAGTTTTGAAGCATCAAGCCTTCCGAAAGCTTAGGGGCAAATGAGATGGGGCAAAATATTCTTAGCCAAAATTGAATTTACTGGTCGGAAACATCAGGATTTTCTATGAGCTGGTTTTCCATTAGCACCAAAAGCGAATAAATTATGCTGATCACTTAGTGGAGGCAGATTTCCTGTAGAGCCAGAGAATGCAAGAAGGGAAAGCAGCTGCGGTCAAACTGCCAAGTCAGCAGATTTCATGAGAAGAGGGAAAATAGCAAAATCATTTTCTAAAGGTCAAAGAAAAGAGAGAAATGTGCAGGAAGGAAGGTTGACCAATCTGTTAACATTCTACGAGGAGGTGAGCTGTGAGCTAGATAGAAGGAGACCTGTGGATGTGGTGTACCTGACCTTTGCTAAGGTGTTTGCTACAGCTCCCCACAAATGCTTATTATAGAAAATAAGGTATGCTTTTGGAGAAACAACTGGTCAAAGGGTGGTAATAAATAACGCATTCTCAGACTTGTCTGGTGTGGAAAGTGGGGTCCCCCAAGGTTTAGCCCTGGGACCAATCTTGTTCAATTTATTCATAAATAGCATTGAGGATGGGATCAGCAGCTCGATATTGGTTTTTGCAGATGACACAAAATTAAGCAGGGCGATACCTTCGCATCGTCAGGCAGGAATCTTACAGAATGCCCTGAACAAAATCGCAGAGTGGGCAACTACATGAGGTTTAATGTGGAGAAGTGTAAGGTATTGCATTTGGGGACAAAAAAAAACATAAAAGCACAATACACATTAGGGGGTGAAACTGTGGGGAAATCAAAAATGGAGAAAGATCTGGGGAGCTTAGTAGAAGATAGACTTAGCAATAGCATGCAATGTCAAGCTGCAGCTGCCAAGGCCGGCAGAATATTAGCATGCATAAGGAAGGGGATGTATTCCAGAGATAAAACTATAATCCTACCACTTTATAAAACACTGGTCCGACCGCATCTGGAGTATTCTGTCCAGTTTTGGTCACCAGTCCTCAGAAGGGATGTGTTGGAGCTGGAGAGAGTCCAGAGAAGGGCAACTAAACTGATTAGGGGATTGGAGGACCTTAATTATGATGAGCGCTTACAAGCGCTTGATTTATTCTCCCTGGAGAGGAGACGCCTGAGAAGGGACATGATAGCGATTTATAAATACCTCAACGGTGATCTCAACATAGGAAAAAACTATTCAGTCGCAAGGAATGCATGAGGACACGAGGCCATACAATGCGATTAGAGGAGAAGCGTTTTAACCTCAGGCTACGCAGTGGGTTCTTTACAGAAAGGGATACTAGACTGTGGAATTCTCTACCACAAATGGTAGTAACTTCGGGGAGTATGGCTACTTTTAAAAGATTCTTGGATGTACACCTCAAGGATCAAAACATTCAGGCGTATGGGAAATGATTACAACCACACACACCTACACAGGTTGAACTGGATGGACTATTGTCTTTATTCAACCTCACTTACTATGTAACACTGACACCTAGCTCCTGAAATAACGATATATAATCCCAGCAGATCCTGTTGCAGCAACAAGCTTTTTGGGCCCTAGCGTCAAAGGGTAAATTGCTGAGCGCTAAACGGCTCACCTTCTGTCCAGATCAGAGCAAAAAATAAATATGGAACGCTTCACGAATTTGCGTGTCATCCTTGCGCAGGGGCCATGCTAATCTTCTCTGTATCATTCCAATTTTAGTATATGTGCTGCTGAGGCAAGCACAGATCTAAGGCAACGCAAAATGTGATTATATACCACGTGCCCCTCTTCTGCCTGCATATTAGGGAGAGTCGCATATGAGCTTCCATAATAGTTTTGAAGCATCAAGCCTTCCGAAAGCTTAGGGGCAAATGAGATGGGGCAAAATATTCTTAGCCAAAATTGAATTTACTGGTCGGAAACATCAGGATTTTCCATGAGCTGGTTTTCCATTAGCACCAAAAGCGAATAAATTATGCTGATCACTTAGTGGAGGCAGATTTCCTGTAGAGCCAGAGAATGCAAGAAGGGAAAGCAGCTGCGGTCAAACTGCCAAGTCAGCAGATTTCATGAGAAGAGGGAAAATAGCAAAATCATTTTCTAAAGGTCAAAGAAAAGAAAGAAATGTGCAGGAAGGAAGGTTGACCAATCTGTTAACATTCTACGAGGAGGTGAGCTGTGAGCTAGATAGGAGGAGACCTGTGGATGTGGTGTACCTGACCTTTGCTAAGGTGTTTGCTACAGCTCCCCACAAATGCTTATTATAGAAAATAAGGTATGCTTTTGGAGAAACAACTGGTCAAAGGGTGGTAATAAATAACGCATTCTCAGACTTGTCTGGTGTGGAAAGTGGGGTCCCCCAAGGTTTAGCCCTGGGACCAATCTTGTTCAATTTATTCATAAATAGCATTGAGGATGGGATCAGCAGCTTGATATTGGTTTTTGCAGATGACACAAAATTAAGCAGGGCGATACCTTCGCATCGTCAGGCAGGAATCTTACAGAATGCCCTGAACAAAATCGCAGAGTGGGCAACTACATGGCAAACGAGGTTTAATGTGGAGAAGTGTAAGGTATTGCATTTGGGGACAAAAAAAAAACATAAAAGCACAATACACATTAGGGGGTGAAACTGTGGGGAAATCAAAAATGGAGAAAGATCTGGGGAGCTTAGTAGAAGATAGACTTAGCAATAGCATGCAATGTCAAGCTGCAGCTGCCAAGGCCAGCAGAATATTAGCATGCATAAGGAAGGGGATGTATTCCAGAGATAAAACTATAATCCTACCACTTTATAAAACACTGGTCCGACCGCATCTGGAGTATTCTGTCCAGTTTTGGTCACCAGTCCTCAGAAGGGATGTGTTGGAGCTGGAGAGAGTCCAGAGAAGGGCAACTAAACTGATTAGGGGATTGGAGGACCTTAATTATGATGAGCGCTTACAAGCGCTTGATTTATTCTCCTTGGAGAGGAGACGCCTGAGAAGGGACATGATAGCGATTTATAAATACCTCAACGGTGATCTCAACATAGGAAAAAAACTATTCAGTCGCAAGGAATGCATGAGGACACGAGGCCATACAATGCGATTAGAGGAGAAGCGTTTTAACCTCAGGCTACGCAGTGGGTTCTTTACAGAAAGGGATACTAGACTGTGGAATTCTCTACCACAAACGGTAGTAACTTCGGGGAGTATGGCTACTTTTAAAAGATTCTTGGATGTACA
>NC_138769.1:166991766-167018067 GCF_965119305.1 Pelophylax lessonae
ACTGCCAAGTCAGCAGATTTCATGAGAAGAGGGAAAATAGCAAAATCATTTTCTAAAGGTCAAAGAAAAGAGAGAAATGTGCAGGAAGGAAGGTTGACCAATCTGTTAACATTCTACGAGGAGGTGAGCTGTGAGCTAGATAGGAGGAGACCTGTGGATGTGGTGTACCTGACCTTTGCTAAGGTGTTTGCTACAGCTCCCCACAAATGCTTATTATAGAAAATAAGGTATGCTTTTGGAGAAACAACTGGTCAAAGGGTGGTAATAAATAACGCATTCTCAGACTTGTCTGGTGTGGAAAGTGGGGTCCCCCAAGGTTTAGCCCTGGGACCAATCTTGTTCAATTTATTCATAAATAGCATTGAGGATGGGATCAGCAGCTCGATATTGGTTTTTGCAGATGACACAAAATTAAGCAGGGCGATACCTTCGCATCGTCAGGCAGGAATCTTACAGAATGCCCTGAACAAAATCGCAGAGTGGGCAACTACATGAGGTTTAATGTGGAGAAGTGTAAGGTATTGCATTTGGGGACAAAAAAAAACATAAAAGCACAATACACATTAGGGGGTGAAACTGTGGGGAAATCAAAAATGGAGAAAGATCTGGGGAGCTTAGTAGAAGATAGACTTAGCAATAGCATGCAATGTCAAGCTGCAGCTGCCAAGGCCGGCAGAATATTAGCATGCATAAGGAAGGGGATGTATTCCAGAGATAAAACTATAATCCTACCACTTTATAAAACACTGGTCCGACCGCATCTGGAGTATTCTGTCCAGTTTTGGTCACCAGTCCTCAGAAGGGATGTGTTGGAGCTGGAGAGAGTCCAGAGAAGGGCAACTAAACTGATTAGGGGATTGGAGGACCTTAATTATGATGAGCGCTTACAAGCGCTTGATTTATTCTCCCTGGAGAGGAGACGCCTGAGAAGGGACATGATAGCGATTTATAAATACCTCAACGGTGATCTCAACATAGGAAAAAAACTATTCAGTCGCAAGGAATGCATGAGGACACGAGGCCATACAATGCGATTAGAGGAGAAGCGTTTTAACCTCAGGCTACGCAGTGGGTTCTTTACAGAAAGGGATACTAGACTGTGGAATTCTCTACCACAAATGGTAGTAACTTCGGGGAGTATGGCTACTTTTAAAAGATTCTTGGATGTACACCTCAAGGATCAAAACATTCAGGCGTATGGGAAATGATTACAACCACACACACCTACACAGGTTGAACTGGATGGACTATTGTCTTTATTCAACCTCACTTACTATGTAACACTGACACCTAGCTCCTGAAATAACGATATATAATCCCAGCAGATCCTTTTGCAGCAACACGCTTTTTGGGCCCTAGCGTCAAAGGGTAAATTGCTGAGCGCTAAACGGCTCACCTTCTGTCCAGATCAGAGCAAAAAATAAATATGGAACGCTTCACGAATTTGCGTGTCATCCTTGCGCAGGGGCCATGCTAATCTTCTCTGTATCATTCCAATTTTAGTATATGTGCTGCTGAGGCAAGCACAGATCTAAGGCAACGCAAAATATGATTATATACCACGTGCCCCTCTTCTGCCTGCATATTAGGGAGAGTCGCATATGAGCTTCCATAATAGTTTTGAAGCATCAAGCCTTCCGAAAGCTTAGGGGCAAATGAGATGGGGCAAAATATTCTTAGCCAAAATTGAATTTACTGGTCGGAAACATCAGGATTTTCCATGAGCTGGTTTTCCATTAGCACCAAAAGCGAATAAATTATGCTGATCACTTAGTGGAGGCAGATTTCCTGTAGAGCCAGAGAATGCAAGAAGGGAAAGCAGCTGCGGTCAAACTGCCAAGTCAGCAGATTTCATGAGAAGAGGGAAAATAGCAAAATCATTTTCTAAAGGTCAAAGAAAAGAAAGAAATGTGCAGGAAGGAAGGTTGACCAATCTGTTAACATTCTACGAGGAGGTGAGCTGTGAGCTAGATAGGAGGAGACCTGTGGATGTGGTGTACCTGACCTTTGCTAAGGTGTTTGCTACAGCTCCCCACAAATGCTTATTATAGAAAATAAGGTATGCTTTTGGAGAAACAACTGGTCAAAGGGTGGTAATAAATAACGCATTCTCAGACTTGTCTGGTGTGGAAAGTGGGGTCCCCCAAGGTTTAGCCCTGGGACCAATCTTGTTCAATTTATTCATAAATAGCATTGAGGATGGGATCAGCAGCTTGATATTGGTTTTTGCAGATGACACAAAATTAAGCAGGGCGATACCTTCGCATCGTCAGGCAGGAATCTTACAGAATGCCCTGAACAAAATCGCAGAGTGGGCAACTACATGGCAAACGAGGTTTAATGTGGAGAAGTGTAAGGTATTGCATTTGGGGACAAAAAAAAACATAAAAGCACAATACACATTAGGGGGTGAAACTGTGGGGAAATCAAAAATGGAGAAAGATCTGGGGAGCTTAGTAGAAGATAGACTTAGCAATAGCATGCAATGTCAAGCTGCAGCTGCCAAGGCCGGCAGAATATTAGCATGCATAAGGAAGGGGATGTATTCCAGAGATAAAACTATAATCCTACCACTTTATAAAACACTGGTCCGACCGCATCTGGAGTATTCTGTCCAGTTTTGGTCACCAGTCCTCAGAAGGGATGTGTTGGAGCTGGAGAGAGTCCAGAGAAGGGCAACTAAACTGATTAGGGGATTGGAGGACCTTAATTATGATGAGCGCTTACAAGCGCTTGATTTATTCTCCTTGGAGAGGAGACGCCTGAGAAGGGACATGATAGCGATTTATAAATACCTCAACGGTGATCTCAACATAGGAAAAAAACTATTCAGTCGCAAGGAATGCATGAGGACACGAGGCCATACAATGCGATTAGAGGAGAAGCGTTTTAACCTCAGGCTACGCAGTGGGTTCTTTACAGAAAGGGATACTAGACTGTGGAATTCTCTACCACAAACGGTAGTAACTTCGGGGAGTATGGCTACTTTTAAAAGATTCTTGGATGTACACCTCAAGGATCAAAACATTCAGGCGTATGAGAAATGATTACAACCACACACACCTACACAGGTTGAACTGGATGGACTATTGTCTTTATTCAACCTCACTTACTATGTAACACTGACACCTAGCTCCTGAAATAACGATATATAATCCCAGCAGATCCTGTTGCAGCAACACGCGTTTTGGGCCCTAGCGTCAAAGGGTAAATTGCTGAGCGCTAAACGGCTCACCTTCTGTCCAGATCAGAGCAAAAAATAAATATGGAACGCTTCACGAATTTGCGTGTCATCCTTGCGCAGGGGCCATGCTAATCTTCTCTGTATTGTTCCAATTTTAGTATATGTGCTGCTGAGGCAAGCACAGATCTAAGGCAACACAAAATGTGATTATATACCACGTGCCCCTCTTCTGCCTGCATATTAGGGAGAGTCGCATATGAGCTTCCATAATAGTTTTGAAGCATCAAGCCTTCCGAAAGCTTAGGGGCAAATGAGATGGGGCAAAATATTCTTAGCCAAAATTGAATTTACTGGTCGGAAACATCAGGATTTTCCATGAGCTGGTTTTCCATTAGCACCAAAAGCGAATAAATTATGCTGATCACTTAGTGGAGGCAGATTTCCTGTAGAGCCAGAGAATGCAAGAAGGGAAAGCAGCTGCGGTCAAACTGCCAAGTCAGCAGATTTCATGAGAAGAGGGAAAATAGCAAAATCATTTTCTAAAGGTCAAAGAAAAGAGAGAAATGTGCAGGAAGGAAGGTTGACCAATCTGTTAACATTCTACGAGGAGGTGAGGTGTGAGCTAGATAGGAGGAGACCTGTGGATGTGGTGTACCTGACCTTTGCTAAGGTGTTTGCTACAGCTCCCCACAAATGCTTATTATAGAAAATAAGGTATGCTTTTGGAGAAACTACTAGTCAAAGGGTGGTAATAAATAACGCATTCTCAGACTTGTCTGGTGTGGAAAGTGGGGTCCCCCAAGGTTTAGCCCTGGGACCAATCTTGTTCAATTTATTCATAAATAGCATTGAGGATGGGATCAGCAGCTCGATATTGGTTTTTGCAGATGACACAAAATTAAGCAGGGCGATACCTTCGCATCGTCAGGCAGGAATCTTACAGAATGCCCTGAACAAAATCGCAGAGTGGGCAACTACATGGCAAATGAGGTTTAATGTGGAGAAGTGTAAGGTATTGCATTTGGGGACAAAAAAAAAAAATAAAAGCACAATACACATTAGGGGGTGAAACTGTGGGGAAATCAAAAATGGAGAAAGATCTGGGGAGCTTAGTAGAAGATAGACTTAGCAATAGCATGCAATGTCAAGCTGCAGCTGCCAAGGCCGGCAGAATATTAGCATGCATAAGGAAGGGGATGTATTCCAGAGATAAAACTATAATCCTACCACTTTATAAAACACTGGTCCGACCGCATCTGGAGTATTCTGTCCAGTTTTGGTCACCAGTCCTCAGAAGGGATGTGTTGGAGCTGGAGAGAGTCCAGAGAAGGGCAACTAAACTGATTAGGGGATTGGAGGACCTTAATTATGATGAGCGCTTACAAGCGCTTGATTTTTTTCTCCCTGGAGAGGAGACGCCTGAGAAGGGACATGATAGCGATTTATAAATACCTCAACGGTGATCTCAACATAGGAAAAAAACTATTCAGTCGCAAGGAATGCATGAGGACACGAGGCCATACAATGCGATTAGAGGAGAAGCGTTTTAACCTCAGGCTACGCAGTGGGTTCTTTACAGAAAGGGATACTAGACTGTGGAATTCTCTACCACAAACGGTAGTAACTTCGGGGAGTATGGCTACTTTTAAAAGATTCTTGGATGTACACCTCAAGGATCAAAACATTCAGGCGTATGAGAAATGATTACAACCACACACACCTACACAGGTTGAACTGGATGGACTATTGTCTTTATTCAACCTCACTTACTATGTAACACTGACACCTAGCTCCTGAAATAACGATATATAATCCCAGCAGATCCTGTTGCAGCAACACGCGTTTTGGGCCCTAGCGTCAAAGGGTAAATTGCTGAGCGCTAAACGGCTCACCTTCTGTCCAGATCAGAGCAAAAAATAAATATGGAACGCTTCACGAATTTGCGTGTCATCCTTGCGCAGGGGCCATGCTAATCTTCTCTGTATCGTTCCAATTTTAGTATATGTGCTGCCGAGGCAAGCACAGATCTAAGGCAACGCAAAATGTGATTATATACCACGTGCCCCTCTTCTGCCTGCATATTAGGGAGAGTCGCATATGAGCTTCCATAATAGTTTTGAAGCATCAAGCCTTCCGAAAGCTTAGGGGCAAATGAGATGGGGCAAAATATTCTTAGCCAAAATTGAATTTACTGGTCGGAAACATCAGGATTTTCCATGAGCTGATTTTCCATTAGCACCAAAAGCGAATAAATTATGCTGATCACTTAGTGGAGGCAGATTTCCTGTAGAGCCAGAGAATGCAAGAAGGGAAAGCAGCTGCGGTAAAACTGCCAAGTCAGCAGATTTCATGAGAAGAGGGAAAATGGCAAAATCATTTTCTAAAGGTCAAAGAAAAGAGAGAAATGTGCAGGAAGGAAGGTTGACCAATCTGTTAACATTCTACGAGGAGGTGAGCTGTGAGCTAGATAGGAGGAGACCTGTGGATGTGGTGTACCTGGCCTTTGCTAAGGTGTTTGCTACAGATCCCCACAAATGCTTATTATAGAAAATAAGGTATGCTTTTGGCGAAACAACTGGTCAAAGGGTGGTAATAAATAACGCATTCTCAGACTTGTCTGGTGTGGAAAGTGGGGTCCCCCAAGGTTTAGCCCTGGGACCAATCTTGTTCAATTTATTCATAAATAGCATTGAGGACGGGATCAGCAGCTTGATATTTGTTTTTGCAGATGACACAAAATTAAGCAAGGCGATACCTTCGCATCGTCAGGCAGGAATCTTACAGAATGCCCTGAACAAAATCGCAGAGTGGGCAACTACATGGCAAATGAGGTTTAATGTGGAGAAGTGTAAGGTATTGCATTTGGGGACAAAAAAAAACATAAAAGCACAATACACATTAGGGGGTGAAACTGTGGGGAAATCAAAAATGGAGAAAGATCTGGGGAGCTTAGTAGAAGGTAGACTTAGCAATAGCATGCAATGTCAAGCTGCAGCTGCCAAGGCCAGCAGAATATTAGCATGCATAAGGAAGGGGATGTATTCCAGAGATAAAACTATAATCCTACCACTTTATAAAACACTGGTCCGACCGCATCTGGAGTATTCTGTCCAGTTTTGGTCACCAGTCCTCAGAAGGGATGTGTTGGAGCTGGAGAGAGTCCAGAGAAGGGCAACTAAACTGATTAGGGGATTGGAGGACCTTAATTATGATGAGCGCTTACAAGCGCTTGATTTATTCTCCCTGGAGAGGAGACGCCTGAGAAGGGACATGATAGCGATTTATAAATACCTCAACGGTGATCTCAACATAGGAAAAAAACTATTCAGTCGCAAGGAATGCATGAGGACACGAGGCCATACAATGCGATTAGAGGAGAAGCGTTTTAACCTCAGGCTACGCAGTGGGTTCTTTACAGAAAGGGATACTAGACTGTGGAATTCTCTACCACAAATGGTAGTAACTTCGGGGAGTATGGCTACTTTTAAAAGATTCTTGGATGTACACCTCAAGGATCAAAACATTCAGGCGTATGGGAAATGATTACAACCACACACACCTACACAGGTTGAACTGGATGGACTATTGTCTTTATTCAACCTCACTTACTATGTAACACTGAAACCTAGCTCCTGAAATAACGATATATAATCCCAGCAGATCCTGTTGCAGCAACACGCGTTTTGGGCCCTAGCGTCAAAGGGTAAATTGCTGAGCGCTAAACGGCTCACCTTCTGTCCAGATCAGAGCAAAAAATAAATATGGAACGCTTCACGAATTTGCGTGTCATCCTTGCGCAGGGGCCATGCTAATCTTCTCTGTATCGTTCCAATTTTAGTATATGTGCTGCCGAGGCAAGCACAGATCTAAGGCAACGCAAAATGTGATTATATACCACGTGCCCCTCTTCTGCCTGCATATTAGGGAGAGTCGCATATGAGCTTCCATAATAGTTTTGAAGCATCAAGCCTTCCGAAAGCTTAGGGGCAAATGAGATGGGGCAAAATATTCTTAGCCAAAATTGAATTTACTGGTCGGAAACATCAGGATTTTCTATGAGCTGGTTTTCCATTAGCACCAAAAGCGAATAAATTATGCTGATCACTTAGTGGAGGCAGATTTCCTGTAGAGCCAGAGAATGCAAGAAGGGAAAGCAGCTGCGGTCAAACTGCCAAGTCAGCAGATTTCATGAGAAGAGGGAAAATAGCAAAATCATTTTCTAAAGGTCAAAGAAAAGAGAGAAATGTGCAGGAAGGAAGGTTGACCAATCTGTTAACATTCTACGAGGAGGTGAGGTGTGAGCTAGATAGGAGGAGACCTGTGGATGTGGTGTACCTGACCTTTGCTAAGGTGTTTGCTACAGCTCCCCACAAATGCTTATTATAGAAAATAAGGTATGCTTTTGGAGAAACAACTGGTCAAAGGGTGGTAATAAATAACGCATTCTCAGACTTGTCTGGTGTGGAAAGTGGGGTCCCCCAAGGTTTAGCCCTGGGACCAATCTTGTTCAATTTATTCATAAATAGCATTGAGGATGGGATCAGCAGCTCGATATTGGTTTTTGCAGATGACACAAAATTAAGCAGGGCGATACCTTCGCATCGTCAGGCAGGAATCTTACAGAATGCCCTGAACAAAATCGCAGAGTGTGCAACTACATGAGGTTTAATGTGGAGAAGTGTAAGGTATTGCATTTGGGGACAAAAAAAAACATAAAAGCACAATACACATTAGGGGGTGAAACTGTGGGGAAATCAAAAATGGAGAAAGATCTGGGGAGCTTAGTAGAAGATAGACTTAGCAATAGCATGCAATGTCAAGCTGCAGCTGCCAAGGCCGGCAGAATATTAGCATGCATAAGGAAGGGGATGTATTCCAGAGATAAAACTATAATCCTACCACTTTATAAAACACTGGTCCGACTGCATCTGGAGTATTCTGTCCAGTTTTGGTCACCAGTCCTCAGAAGGGATGTGTTGGAGCTGGAGAGAGTCCAGAGAAGGGCAACTAAACTGATTAGGGGATTGGAGGACCTTAATTATGATGAGCGCTTACAAGCGCTTGATTTATTCTCCCTGGAGAGGAGACGCCTGAGAAGGGACATGATAGCGATTTATAAATACCTCAACGGTGATCTCAACATAGGAAAAAAACTATTCAGTCGCAAGGAATGCATGAGGACACGAGGCCATACAATGCGATTAGAGGAGAAGCGTTTTAACCTCAGGCTACGCAGTGGGTTCTTTACAGAAAGGGATACTAGACTGTGGAATTCTCTACCACAAACGGTAGTAACTTCGGGGAGTATGGCTACTTTTAAAAGATTCTTGGATGTACACCTCAAGGATCAAAACATTCAGGCGTATGGGAAATGATTACAACCACACACACCTACACAGGTTGAACTGGATGGACTATTGTCTTTATTCAACCTCACTTACTATGTAACACTGACACCTAGCTCCTGAAATAACGATATATAATCCCAGCAGATCCTGTTGCAGCAACACGCGTTTTGGGCCCTAGCGTCAAAGGGTAAATTGCTGAGCGCTAAACGGCTCACCTTCTGTCCAGATCAGAGCAAAAAATAAATATGGAACGCTTCACGAATTTGCGTGTCATCCTTGCGCAGGGGCCATGCTAATCTTCTCTGTATCGTTCCAATTTTAGTATATGTGCTGCCGAGGCAAGCACAGATCTAAGGCAACGCAAAATGTGATTATATACCACGTGCCCCTCTTCTGCCTGCATATTAGGGAGAGTCGCATATGAGCTTCCATAATAGTTTTGAAGCATCAAGCCTTCCGAAAGCTTAGGGGCAAATGAGATGGGGCAAAATATTCTTAGCCAAAATTGAATTTACTGGTCGGAAACATCAGGATTTTCCATGAGCTGATTTTCCATTAGCACCAAAAGCGAATAAATTATGCTGATCACTTAGTGGAGGCAGATTTCCTGTAGAGCCAGAGAATGCAAGAAGGGAAAGCAGCTGCGGTCAAACTGCCAAGTCAGCAGATTTCATGAGAAGAGGGAAAATAGCAAAATCATTTTCTAAAGGTCAAAGAAAAGAGAGAAATGTGCAGGAAGGAAGGTTGACCAATCTGTTAACATTCTACGAGGAGGTGAGGTGTGAGCTAGATAGGAGGAGACCTGTGGATGTGGTGTACCTGACCTTTGCTAAGGTGTTTGCTACAGCTCCCCACAAATGCTTATTATAGAAAATAAGGTATGCTTTTGGAGAAACAACTGGTCAAAGGGTGGTAATAAATAACGCATTCTCAGACTTGTCTGGTGTGGAAAGTGGGGTCCCCCAAGGTTTAGCCCTGGGACCAATCTTGTTCAATTTATTCATAAATAGCATTGAGGATGGGATCAGCAGCTCGATATTGGTTTTTGCAGATGACACAAAATTAAGCAGGGCGATACCTTCGCATCGTCAGGCAGGAATCTTACAGAATGCCCTGAACAAAATCGCAGAGTGTGCAACTACATGAGGTTTAATGTGGAGAAGTGTAAGGTATTGCATTTGGGGACAAAAAAAAACATAAAAGCACAATACACATTAGGGGGTGAAACTGTGGGGAAATCAAAAATGGAGAAAGATCTGGGGAGCTTAGTAGAAGATAGACTTAGCAATAGCATGCAATGTCAAGCTGCAGCTGCCAAGGCCGGCAGAATATTAGCATGCATAAGGAAGGGGATGTATTCCAGAGATAAAACTATAATCCTACCACTTTATAAAACACTGGTCCGACTGCATCTGGAGTATTCTGTCCAGTTTTGGTCACCAGTCCTCAGAAGGGATGTGTTGGAGCTGGAGAGAGTCCAGAGAAGGGCAACTAAACTGATTAGGGGATTGGAGGACCTTAATTATGATGAGCGCTTACAAGCGCTTGATTTATTCTCCCTGGAGAGGAGACGCCTGAGAAGGGACATGATAGCGATTTATAAATACCTCAACGGTGATCTCAACATAGGAAAAAAACTATTCAGTCGCAAGGAATGCATGAGGACACGAGGCCATACAATGCGATTAGAGGAGAAGCGTTTTAACCTCAGGCTACGCAGTGGGTTCTTTACAGAAAGGGATACTAGACTGTGGAATTCTCTACCACAAACGGTAGTAACTTCGGGGAGTATGGCTACTTTTAAAAGATTCTTGGATGTACACCTCAAGGATCAAAACATTCAGGCGTATGGGAAATGATTACAACCACACACACCTACACAGGTTGAACTGGA
The DNA here is from genome assembly GCF_965119305.1 of Pelophylax lessonae. Classification (NCBI taxonomy): domain Eukaryota; kingdom Metazoa; phylum Chordata; class Amphibia; order Anura; family Ranidae; genus Pelophylax; species Pelophylax lessonae. Next base: position 167,002,193 of record NC_138769.1, read on the forward strand.
TGGACTATTGTCTTTATTCAACCTCACTTACTATGTAACACTGACACCTAGCTCCTGAAATAACGATATATAATCCCAGCAGATCCTGTTGCAGCAACACGCGTTTTGGGCCCTAGCGTCAAAGGGTAAATTGCTGAGCGCTAAACGGCTCACCTTCTGTCCAGATCAGAGCAAAAAATAAATATGGAACGCTTCACGAATTTGCGTGTCATCCTTGCGCAGGGGCCATGCTAATCTTCTCTGTATCGTTCCAATTTTAGTATATGTGCTGCCGAGGCAAGCACAGATCTAAGGCAACGCAAAATGTGATTATATACCACGTGCCCCTCTTCTGCCTGCATATTAGGGAGAGTCGCATATGAGCTTCCATAATAGTTTTGAAGCATCAAGCCTTCCGAAAGCTTAGGGGCAAATGAGATGGGGCAAAATATTCTTAGCCAAAATTGAATTTACTGGTCGGAAACATCAGGATTTTCCATGAGCTGATTTTCCATTAGCACCAAAAGCGAATAAATTATGCTGATCACTTAGTGGAGGCAGATTTCCTGTAGAGCCAGAGAATGCAAGAAGGGAAAGCAGCTGCGGTAAAACTGCCAAGTCAGCAGATTTCATGAGAAGAGGGAAAATGGCAAAATCATTTTCTAAAGGTCAAAGAAAAGAGAGAAATGTGCAGGAAGGAAGGTTGACCAATCTGTTAACATTCTACGAGGAGGTGAGCTGTGAGCTAGATAGGAGGAGACCTGTGGATGTGGTGTACCTGGCCTTTGCTAAGGTGTTTGCTACAGATCCCCACAAATGCTTATTATAGAAAATAAGGTATGCTTTTGGCGAAACAACTGGTCAAAGGGTGGTAATAAATAACGCATTCTCAGACTTGTCTGGTGTGGAAAGTGGGGTCCCCCAAGGTTTAGCCCTGGGACCAATCTTGTTCAATTTATTCATAAATAGCATTGAGGACGGGATCAGCAGCTTGATATTTGTTTTTGCAGATGACACAAAATTAAGCAAGGCGATACCTTCGCATCGTCAGGCAGGAATCTTACAGAATGCCCTGAACAAAATCGCAGAGTGGGCAACTACATGGCAAATGAGGTTTAATGTGGAGAAGTGTAAGGTATTGCATTTGGGGACAAAAAAAAACATAAAAGCACAATACACATTAGGGGGTGAAACTGTGGGGAAATCAAAAATGGAGAAAGATCTGGGGAGCTTAGTAGAAGGTAGACTTAGCAATAGCATGCAATGTCAAGCTGCAGCTGCCAAGGCCAGCAGAATATTAGCATGCATAAGGAAGGGGATGTATTCCAGAGATAAAACTATAATCCTACCACTTTATAAAACACTGGTCCGACCGCATCTGGAGTATTCTGTCCAGTTTTGGTCACCAGTCCTCAGAAGGGATGTGTTGGAGCTGGAGAGAGTCCAGAGAAGGGCAACTAAACTGATTAGGGGATTGGAGGACCTTAATTATGATGAGCGCTTACAAGCGCTTGATTTATTCTCCCTGGAGAGGAGACGCCTGAGAAGGGACATGATAGCGATTTATAAATACCTCAACGGTGATCTCAACATAGGAAAAAAACTATTCAGTCGCAAGGAATGCATGAGGACACGAGGCCATACAATGCGATTAGAGGAGAAGCGTTTTAACCTCAGGCTACGCAGTGGGTTCTTTACAGAAAGGGATACTAGACTGTGGAATTCTCTACCACAAATGGTAGTAACTTCGGGGAGTATGGCTACTTTTAAAAGATTCTTGGATGTACACCTCAAGGATCAAAACATTCAGGCGTATGGGAAATGATTACAACCACACACACCTACACAGGTTGAACTGGATGGACTATTGTCTTTATTCAACCTCACTTACTATGTAACACTGAAACCTAGCTCCTGAAATAACGATATATAATCCCAGCAGATCCTGTTGCAGCAACACGCGTTTTGGGCCCTAGCGTCAAAGGGTAAATTGCTGAGCGCTAAACGGCTCACCTTCTGTCCAGATCAGAGCAAAAAATAAATATGGAACGCTTCACGAATTTGCGTGTCATCCTTGCGCAGGGGCCATGCTAATCTTCTCTGTATCGTTCCAATTTTAGTATATGTGCTGCCGAGGCAAGCACAGATCTAAGGCAACGCAAAATGTGATTATATACCACGTGCCCCTCTTCTGCCTGCATATTAGGGAGAGTCGCATATGAGCTTCCATAATAGTTTTGAAGCATCAAGCCTTCCGAAAGCTTAGGGGCAAATGAGATGGGGCAAAATATTCTTAGCCAAAATTGAATTTACTGGTCGGAAACATCAGGATTTTCCATGAGCTGGTTTTCCATTAGCACCAAAAGCGAATAAATTATGCTGATCAATTAGTGGAGGCAGATTTCCTGTAGAGCCAGAGAATGCAAGAAGGGAAAGCAGCTGCGGTCAAACTGCCAAGTCAGCAGATTTCATGAGAAGAGGGAAAATAGCAAAATCATTTTCTAAAGGTCAAAGAAAAGAGAGAAATGTGCAGGAAGGAAGGTTGACCAATCTGTTAACATTCTACGAGGAGGTGAGGTGTGAGCTAGATAGGAGGAGACCTGTGGATGTGGTGTACCTGACCTTTGCTAAGGTGTTTGCTACAGCTCCCCACAAATGCTTATTATAGAAAATAAGGTATGCTTTTGGAGAAACAACTGGTCAAAGGGTGGTAATAAATAACGCATTCTCAGACTTGTCTGGTGTGGAAAGTGGGGTCCCCCAAGGTTTAGCCCTGGGACCAATCTTGTTCAATTTATTCATAAATAGCATTGAGGATGGGATCAGCAGCTCGATATTGGTTTTTGCAGATGACACAAAATTAAGCAGGGCGATACCTTCGCATCGTCAGGCAGGAATCTTACAGAATGCCCTGAACAAAGTCGCAGAGTGTGCAACTACATGAGGTTTAATGTGGAGAAGTGTAAGGTATTGCATTTGGGGACAAAAAAAAACATAAAAGCACAATACACATTAGGGGGTGAAACTGTGGGGAAATCAAAAATGGAGAAAGATCTGGGGAGCTTAGTAGAAGATAGACTTAGCAATAGCATGCAATGTCAAGCTGCAGCTGCCAAGGCCGGCAGAATATTAGCATGCATAAGGAAGGGGATGTATTCCAGAGATAAAACTATAATCCTACCACTTTATAAAACACTGGTCCGACTGCATCTGGAGTATTCTGTCCAGTTTTGGTCACCAGTCCTCAGAAGGGATGTGTTGGAGCTGGAGAGAGTCCAGAGAAGGGCAACTAAACTGATTAGGGGATTGGAGGACCTTAATTATGATGAGCGCTTACAAGCGCTTGATTTATTCTCCCTGGAGAGGAGACGCCTGAGAAGGGACATGATAGCGATTTATAAATACCTCAACGGTGATCTCAACATAGGAAAAAAACTATTCAGTCGCAAGGAATGCATGAGGACACGAGGCCATACAATGCGATTAGAGGAGAAGCGTTTTAACCTCAGGCTACGCAGTGGGTTCTTTACAGAAAGGGATACTAGACTGTGGAATTCTCTACCACAAACGGTAGTAACTTCGGGGAGTATGGCTACTTTTAAAAGATTCTTGGATGTACACCTCAAGGATCAAAACATTCAGGCGTATGGGAAATGATTACAACCACACACACCTACACAGGTTGAACTGGATGGACTATTGTCTTTATTCAACCTCACTTACTATGTAACACTGACACCTAGCTCCTGAAATAACGATATATAATCCCAGCAGATCCTGTTGCAGCAACACGCGTTTTGGGCCCTAGCGTCAAAGGGTAAATTGCTGAGCGCTAAACGGCTCACCTTCTGTCCAGATCAGAGCAAAAAATAAATATGGAACGCTTCACGAATTTGCGTGTCATCCTTGCGCAGGGGCCATGCTAATCTTCTCTGTATCGTTCCAATTTTAGTATATGTGCTGCCGAGGCAAGCACAGATCTAAGGCAACGCAAAATGTGATTATATAACACGTGCCCCTCTTCTGCCTGCATATTAGGGAGAGTCGCATATGAGCTTCCATAATAGTTTTGAAGCATCAAGCCTTCCGAAAGCTTAGGGGCAAATGAGATAGGGCAAAATATTCTTAGCCAAAATTGAATTTACTGGTCGGAAACATCAGGATTTTCTATGAGCTGGTTTTCCATTAGCACCAAAAGCGAATAAATTATGCTGATCACTTAGTGGAGGCAGATTTCCTGTAGAGCCAGAGAATGCAAGAAGGGAAAGCAGCTGCGGTGAAACTGCCAAGTCAGCAGATTTCATGAGAAGAGGGAAAATAGCAAAATCATTTTCTAAAGGTCAAAGAAAAGAGAGAAATGTGCAGGAAGGAAGGTTGACCAATCTGTTAACATTCTACGAGGAGGTGAGCTGTGAGCTAGATAGGAGGAGACCTGTGGATGTGGTGTACCTGACCTTTGCTAAGGTGTTTGCTACAGCTCCCCACAAATGCTTATTATAGAAAATAAGGTATGCTTTTGGAGAAACAACTAGTCAAAGGGTGGTAATAAATAACGCATTCTCAGACTTGTCTGGTGTGGAAAGTGGGGTCCCCCAAGGTTTAGCCCTGGGACCAATCTTGTTCAATTTATTCATAAATAGCATTGAGGATGGGATCAGCAGCTCGATATTGGTTTTTGCAGATGACACAAAATTAAGCAGGGCGATACCTTTGCATCGTCAGGCAGGAATCTTACAGAATGCCCTGAACAAAATCGCAGAGTGGGCAACTACATGGCAAATGAGGTTTAATGTGGAGAAGTGTAAGGTATTGCATTTGGGGACAAAAAAAAACATAAAAGCACAATACACATTAGGGGGTGAAACTGTGGGGAAATCAAAAATGGAGAAAGATCTGGGGAGCTTAGTAGAAGATAGACTTAGCAATAGCATGCAATGTCAAGCTGCAGCTGCCAAGGCCGGCAGAATATTAGCATGCATAAGGAAGGGGATGTATTCCAGAGATAAAACTATAATCCTACCACTTTATAAAACACTGGTCCGACCGCATCTAGAGTATTCTGTCCAGTTTTGGTCACCAGTCCTCAGAAGGGATGTGTTGGAGCTGGAGAGAGTCCAGAGAAGGGCAACTAAACTGATTAGGGGATTGGAGGACCTTAATTATGATGAGCGCTTACAAGCGCTTGATTTATTCTCCCTGGAGAGGAGACGCCTGAGAAGGGACATGATAGCGATTTATAAATACCTCAACGGTGATCTCAACATAGGAAAAAAACTATTCAGTCGCAAGGAATGCATGAGGACACGAGGCCATACAATGCGATTAGAGGAGAAGCGTTTTAACCTCAGGCTACGCAGTGGGTTCTTTACAGAAAGGGATACTAGACTGTGGAATTCTCTACCACAAACGGTAGTAACTTCGGGGAGTATGGCTACTTTTAAAAGATTCTTGGATGTACACCTCAAGGATCAAAACATTCAGGCGTATGGGAAATGATTACAACCACACACACCTACACAGGTTGAACTGGATGGACTATTGTCTTTATTCAACCTCACTTACTATGTAACACTGACACCTAGCTCCTGAAATAACGATATATAATCCCAGCAGATCCTGTTGCAGCAACACGCTTTTTGGGCCCTAGCGTCAAAGGGTAAATTGCTGAGCGCTAAACGGCTCACCTTCTGTCCAGATCAGAGCAAAAAATAAATATGGAACGCTTCACGAATTTGCGTGTCATCCTTGCGCAGGGGCCATGCTAATCTTCTCTGTATCGTTCCAATTTTAGTATATGTGCTGCCGAGGCAAGCACAGATCTAAGGCAACGCAAAATGTGATTATATACCACGTGCCCCTCTTCTGCCTACATATTAGGGAGAGTCGCATATGAGCTTCCATAATAGTTTTGAAGCATCAAGCCTTCCGAAAGCTTAGGGGCAAATGAGATGGGGCAAAATATTCTTAGCCAAAATTGAATTTACTGGTCGGAAACATCAGGATTTTCCATGAGCTGATTTTCCATTAGCACCAAAAGCGAATAAATTATGCTGATCACTTAGTGGAGGCAGATTTCCTGTAGAGCCAGAGAATGCAAGAAGGGAAAGCAGCTGCGGTCAAACTGCCAAGTCAGCAGATTTCATGAGAAGAGGGAAAATGGCAAAATCATTTTCTAAAGGTCAAAGAAAAGAGAGAAATGTGCAGGAAGGAAGGTTGACCAATCTGTTAACATTCTACGAGGAGGTGAGCTGTGAGCTAGATAGGAGGAGACCTGTGGATGTGGTGTACCTGGCCTTTGCTAAGGTGTTTGCTACAGATCCCCACAAATGCTTATTATAGAAAATAAGGTATGCTTTTGGCGAAACAACTGGTCAAAGGGTGGTAATAAATAACGCATTCTCAGACTTGTCTGGTGTGGAAAGTGGGGTCCCCCAAGGTTTAGCCCTGGGACCAATCTTGTTCAATTTATTCATAAATAGCATTGAGGACGGGATCAGCAGCTTGATATTTGTTTTTGCAGATGACACAAAATTAAGCAAGGCGATACCTTCGCATCGTCAGGCAGGAATCTTACAGAATGCCCTGAACAAAATCGCAGAGTGGGCAACTACATGGCAAATGAGGTTTAATGTGGAGAAGTGTAAGGTATTGCATTTGGGGACAAAAAAAAACATAAAAGCACAATACACATTAGGGGGTGAAACTGTGGGGAAATCAAAAATGGAGAAAGATCTGGGGAGCTTAGTAGAAGATAGACTTAGCAATAGCATGCAATGTCAAGCTGCAGCTGCCAAGGCCGGCAGAATATTAGCATGCATAAGGAAGGGGATGTATTCCAGAGATAAAACTATAATCCTACCACTTTATAAAACACTGGTCCGACCGCATCTGGAGTATTCTGTCCAGTTTTGGTCACCAGTCCTCAGAAGGGATGTGTTGGAGCTGGAGAGAGTCCAGAGAAGGGCAACTAAACTGATTAGGGGATTGGAGGACCTTAATTATGATGAGCGCTTACAAGCGCTTGATTTATTCTCCCTGGAGAGGAGACGCCTGAGAAGGGACATGATAGCGATTTATAAATACCTCAACGGTGATCTCAACATAGGAAAAAAACTATTCAGTCGCAAGGAATGCATGAGGACACGAGGCCATACAATGCGATTAGAGGAGAAGCGTTTTAACCTCAGGCTACGCAGTGGGTTCTTTACAGAAAGGGATACTAGACTGTGGAATTCTCTACCACAAACGGTAGTAACTTCGGGGAGTATGGCTACTTTTAAAAGATTCTTGGATGTACACCTCAAGGATCAAAACATTCAGGCGTATGGGAAATGATTACAACCACACACACCTACACAGGTTGAACTGGATGGACTATTGTCTTTATTCAACCTCACTTACTATGTAACACTGACACCTAGCTCCTGAAATAACGATATATAATCCCAGCAGATCCTGTTGCAGCAACACGCTTTTTGGGCCCTAGCGTCAAAGGGTAAATTGCTGAGCGCTAAACGGCTCACCTTCTGTCCAGATGAGAGCAAAAAATAAATATGGAACGCTTCACGAATTTGCGTGTCATCCTTGCGCAGGGGCCATGCTAATCTTCTCTGTATCGTTCCAATTTTAGTATATGTGCTGCCGAGGCAAGCACAGATCTAAGGCAACGCAAAATGTGATTATATACCACGTGCCCCTCTTCTGCCTGCATATTAGGGAGAGTCGCATATGAGCTTCCATAATAGTTTTGAAGCATCAAGCCTTCCGAAAGCTTAGGGGCAAATGAGATGGGGCAAAATATTCTTAGCCAAAATTGAATTTACTGGTCGGAAACATCAGGATTTTCCATGAGCTGGTTTTCCATTAGCACCAAAAGCGAATAAATTATGCTGATCAATTAGTGGAGGCAGATTTCCTGTAGAGCCAGAGAATGCAAGAAGGGAAAGCAGCTGCGGTCAAACTGCCAAGTCAGCAGATTTCATGAGAAGAGGGAAAATAGCAAAATCATTTTCTAAAGGTCAAAGAAAAGAGAGAAATGTGCAGGAAGGAAGGTTGACCAATCTGTTAACATTCTACGAGGAGGTGAGCTGTGAGCTAGATAGGAGGAGACCTGTGGATGTGGTGTACCTGGCCTTTGCTAAGGTGTTTGCTACAGCTCCCCACAAATGCTTATTATAGAAAATAAGGTATGCTTTTGGAGAAACAACTGGTCAAAGGGTGGTAATAAATAACGCATTCTCAGACTTTTCTGGTGTGGAAAGTGGGGTCCCCCAAGGTTTAGCCCTGGGACCAATCTTGTTCAATTTATTCATAAATAGCATTGAGGACGGGATCAGCAGCTCGATATTGGTTTTTGCAGATGACACAAAATTAAGCAGGGCGATACCTTCGCATCGTCAGGCAGGAATCTTACAGAATGCCCTGAACAAAATCGCAGAGTGGGCAACTACATGGCAAATGAGGTTTAATGTGGAGAAGTGTAAGGTATTGCATTTGGGGACAAAAAAAAACATAAAAGCACAATACACATTAGGGGGTGAAACTGTGGGGAAATCAAAAATGGAGAAAGATCTGGGGAGCTTAGTAGAAGATAGACTTAGCAATAGCATGCAATGTCAAGCTGCAGCTGCCAAGGCCGGCAGAATATTAGCATGCATAAGGAAGGGGATGTATTCCAGAGATAAAACTATAATCCTACCACTTTATAAAACACTGGTCCGACTGCATCTGGAGTATTCTGTCCAGTTTTGGTCACCAGTCCTCAGAAGGGATGTGTTGGAGCTGGAGAGAGTCCAGAGAAGGGCAACTAAACTGATTAGGGGATTGGAGGACCTTAATTATGATGAGCGCTTACAAGCGCTTGATTTATTCTCCCTGGAGAGGAGACGCCTGAGAAGGGACATGATAGCGATTTATAAATACCTCAACGGTGATCTCAACATAGGAAAAAAACTATTCAGTCGCAAGGAATGCATGAGGACACGAGGCCATACAATGCGATTAGAGGAGAAGCGTTTTAACCTCAGGCTACGCAGTGGGTTCTTTACAGAAAGGGATACTAGACTGTGGAATTCTCTACCACAAACGGTAGTAACTTCGGGGAGTATGGCTACTTTTAAAAGATTCTTGGATGTACACCTCAAGGATCAAAACATTCAGGCGTATGGGAAATGATTACAACCACACACACCTACACAGGTTGAACTGGATGGACTATTGTCTTTATTCAACCTCACTTACTATGTAACACTGACACCTAGCTCCTGAAATAACGATATATAATCCCAGCAGATCCTGTTGCAGCAACACGCGTTTTGGGCCCTAGCGTCAAAGGGTAAATTGCTGAGCGCTAAACGGCTCACCTTCTGTCCAGATCAGAGCAAAAAATAAATATGGAACGCTTCACGAATTTGCGTGTCACCCTTGCGCAGGGGCCATGCTAATCTTCTCTGTATCGTTCCAATTTTAGTATATGTGCTGCCGAGGCAAGCACAGATCTAAGGCAACGCAAAATGTGATTATATACCACGTGCCCCTCTTCTGCCTGCATATTAGGGAGAGTCGCATATGAGCTTCCATAATAGTTTTGAAGCATCAAGCCTTCCGAAAGCTTAGGGGCAAATGAGATGGGGCAAAATATTCTTAGCCAAAATTGAATTTACTGGTCGGAAACATCAGGATTTTCCATGAGCTGATTTTCCATTAGCACCAAAAGCGAATAAATTATGCTGATCACTTAGTGGAGGCAGATTTCCTGTAGAGCCAGAGAATGCAAGAAGGGAAAGCAGCTGCGGTAAAACTGCCAAGTCAGCAGATTTCATGAGAAGAGGGAAAATGGCAAAATCATTTTCTAAAGGTCAAAGAAAAGAGAGAAATGTGCAGGAAGGAAGGTTGACCAATCTGTTAACATTCTACGAGGAGGTGAGCTGTGAGCTAGATAGGAGGAGACCTGTGGATGTGGTGTACCTGGCCTTTGCTAAGGTGTTTGCTACAGATCCCCACAAATGCTTATTATAGAAAATAAGGTATGCTTTTGGCGAAACAACTGGTCAAAGGGTGGTAATAAATAACGCATTCTCAGACTTGTCTGGTGTGGAAAGTGGGGTCCCCCAAGGTTTAGCCCTGGGACCAATCTTGTTCAATTTATTCATAAATAGCATTGAGGACGGGATCAGCAGCTTGATATTTGTTTTTGCAGATGACACAAAATTAAGCAAGGCGATACCTTCGCATCGTCAGGCAGGAATCTTACAGAATGCCCTGAACAAAATCGCAGAGTGGGCAACTACATGGCAAATGAGGTTTAATGTGGAGAAGTGTAAGGTATTGCATTTGGGGACAAAAAAAAACATAAAAGCACAATACACATTAGGGGGTGAAACTGTGGGGAAATCAAAAATGGAGAAAGATCTGGGGAGCTTAGTAGAAGGTAGACTTAGCAATAGCATGCAATGTCAAGCTGCAGCTGCCAAGGCCAGCAGAATATTAGCATGCATAAGGAAGGGGATGTATTCCAGAGATAAAACTATAATCCTACCACTTTATAAAACACTGGTCCGACCGCATCTGGAGTATTCTGTCCAGTTTTGGTCACCAGTCCTCAGAAGGGATGTGTTGGAGCTGGAGAGAGTCCAGAGAAGGGCAACTAAACTGATTAGGGGATTGGAGGACCTTAATTATGATGAGCGCTTACAAGCGCTTGATTTATTCTCCCTGGAGAGGAGACGCCTGAGAAGGGACATGATAGCGATTTATAAATACCTCAACGGTGATCTCAACATAGGAAAAAAACTATTCAGTCGCAAGGAATGCATGAGGACACGAGGCCATACAATGCGATTAGAGGAGAAGCGTTTTAACCTCAGGCTACGCAGTGGGTTCTTTACAGAAAGGGATACTAGACTGTGGAATTCTCTACCACAAATGGTAGTAACTTCGGGGAGTATGGCTACTTTTAAAAGATTCTTGGATGTACACCTCAAGGATCAAAACATTCAGGCGTATGGGAAATGATTACAACCACACACACCTACACAGGTTGAACTGGATGGACTATTGTCTTCATTCAACCTCACTTACTATGTAACACTGAAACCTAGCTCCTGAAATAACGATATATAATCCCAGCAGATCCTGTTGCAGCAACACGCGTTTTGGGCCCTAGCGTCAAAGGGTAAATTGCTGAGCGCTAAACGGCTCACCTTCTGTCCAGATCAGAGCAAAAAATAAATATGGAACGCTTCACGAATTTGCGTGTCATCCTTGCGCAGGGGCCATGCTAATCTTCTCTGTATCGTTCCAATTTTAGTATATGTGCTGCCGAGGCAAGCACAGATCTAAGGCAACGCAAAATGTGATTATATACCACGTGCCCCTCTTCTGCCTGCATATTAGGGAGAGTCGCATATGAGCTTCCATAATAGTTTTGAAGCATCAAGCCTTCCGAAAGCTTAGGGGCAAATGAGATGGGGCAAAATATTCTTAGCCAAAATTGAATTTACTGGTCGGAAACATCAGGATTTTCTATGAGCTGGTTTTCCATTAGCACCAAAAGCGAATAAATTATGCTGATCACTTAGTGGAGGCAGATTTCCTGTAGAGCCAGAGAATGCAAGAAGGGAAAGCAGCTGCGGTCAAACTGCCAAGTCAGCAGATTTCATGAGAAGAGGGAAAATAGCAAAATCATTTTCTAAAGGTCAAAGAAAAGAGAGAAATGTGCAGGAAGGAAGGTTGACCAATCTGTTAACATTCTACGAGGAGGTGAGGTGTGAGCTAGATAGGAGGAGACCTGTGGATGTGGTGTACCTGACCTTTGCTAAGGTGTTTGCTACAGCTCCCCACAAATGCTTATTATAGAAAATAAGGTATGCTTTTGGAGAAACAACTGGTCAAAGGGTGGTAATAAATAACGCATTCTCAGACTTGTCTGGTGTGGAAAGTGGGGTCCCCCAAGGTTTAGCCCTGGGACCAATCTTGTTCAATTTATTCATAAATAGCATTGAGGATGGGATCAGCAGCTCGATATTGGTTTTTGCAGATGACACAAAATTAAGCAGGGCGATACCTTCGCATCGTCAGGCAGGAATCTTACAGAATGCCCTGAACAAAATCGCAGAGTGTGCAACTACATGAGGTTTAATGTGGAGAAGTGTAAGGTATTGCATTTGGGGACAAAAAAAAACATAAAAGCACAATACACATTAGGGGGTGAAACTGTGGGGAAATCAAAAATGGAGAAAGATCTGGGGAGCTTAGTAGAAGATAGACTTAGCAATAGCATGCAATGTCAAGCTGCAGCTGCCAAGGCCGGCAGAATATTAGCATGCATAAGGAAGGGGATGTATTCCAGAGATAAAACTATAATCCTACCACTTTATAAAACACTGGTCCGACTGCATCTGGAGTATTCTGTCCAGTTTTGGTCACCAGTCCTCAGAAGGGATGTGTTGGAGCTGGAGAGAGTCCAGAGAAGGGCAACTAAACTGATTAGGGGATTGGAGGACCTTAATTATGATGAGCGCTTACAAGCGCTTGATTTATTCTCCCTGGAGAGGAGACGCCTGAGAAGGGACATGATAGCGATTTATAAATACCTCAACGGTGATCTCAACATAGGAAAAAAACTATTCAGTCGCAAGGAATGCATGAGGACACGAGGCCATACAATGCGATTAGAGGAGAAGCGTTTTAACCTCAGGCTACGCAGTGGGTTCTTTACAGAAAGGGATACTAGACTGTGGAATTCTCTACCACAAATGGTAGTAACTTCGGGGAGTATGGCTACTTTTAAAAGATTCTTGGATGTACACCTCAAGGATCAAAACATTCAGGCGTATGGGAAATGATTACAACCACACACACCTACACAGGTTGAACTGGATGGACTATTGTCTTTATTCAACCTCACTTACTATGTAACACTGAAACCTAGCTCCTGAAATAACGATATATAATCCCAGCAGATCCTGTTGCAGCAACACGCGTTTTGGGCCCTAGCGTCAAAGGGTAAATTGCTGAGCGCTAAACGGCTCACCTTCTGTCCAGATCAGAGCAAAAAATAAATATGGAACGCTTCACGAATTTGCGTGTCATCCTTGCGCAGGGGCCATGCTAATCTTCTCTGTATCGTTCCAATTTTAGTATATGTGCTGCCGAGGCAAGCACAGATCTAAGGCAACGCAAAATGTGATTATATACCACGTGCCCCTCTTCTGCCTGCATATTAGGGAGAGTCGCATATGAGCTTCCATAATAGTTTTGAAGCATCAAGCCTTCCGAAAGCTTAGGGGCAAATGAGATGGGGCAAAATATTCTTAGCCAAAATTGAATTTACTGGTCGGAAACATCAGGATTTTCCATGAGCTGGTTTTCCATTAGCACCAAAAGCGAATAAATTATGCTGATCAATTAGTGGAGGCAGATTTCCTGTAGAGCCAGAGAATGCAAGAAGGGAAAGCAGCTGCGGTCAAACTGCCAAGTCAGCAGATTTCATGAGAAGAGGGAAAATAGCAAAATCATTTTCTAAAGGTCAAAGAAAAGAGAGAAATGTGCAGGAAGGAAGGTTGACCAATCTGTTAACATTCTACGAGGAGGTGAGGTGTGAGCTAGATAGGAGGAGACCTGTGGATGTGGTGTACCTGACCTTTGCTAAGGTGTTTGCTACAGCTCCCCACAAATGCTTATTATAGAAAATAAGGTATGCTTTTGGAGAAACAACTGGTCAAAGGGTGGTAATAAATAACGCATTCTCAGACTTGTCTGGTGTGGAAAGTGGGGTCCCCCAAGGTTTAGCCCTGGGACCAATCTTGTTCAATTTATTCATAAATAGCATTGAGGATGGGATCAGCAGCTCGATATTGGTTTTTGCAGATGACACAAAATTAAGCAGGGCGATACCTTCGCATCGTCAGGCAGGAATCTTACAGAATGCCCTGAACAAAGTCGCAGAGTGTGCAACTACATGAGGTTTAATGTGGAGAAGTGTAAGGTATTGCATTTGGGGACAAAAAAAAACATAAAAGCACAATACACATTAGGGGGTGAAACTGTGGGGAAATCAAAAATGGAGAAAGATCTGGGGAGCTTAGTAGAAGATAGACTTAGCAATAGCATGCAATGTCAAGCTGCAGCTGCCAAGGCCGGCAGAATATTAGCATGCATAAGGAAGGGGATGTATTCCAGAGATAAAACTATAATCCTACCACTTTATAAAACACTGGTCCGACTGCATCTGGAGTATTCTGTCCAGTTTTGGTCACCAGTCCTCAGAAGGGATGTGTTGGAGCTGGAGAGAGTCCAGAGAAGGGCAACTAAACTGATTAGGGGATTGGAGGACCTTAATTATGATGAGCGCTTACAAGCGCTTGATTTATTCTCCCTGGAGAGGAGACGCCTGAGAAGGGACATGATAGCGATTTATAAATACCTCAACGGTGATCTCAACATAGGAAAAAAACTATTCAGTCGCAAGGAATGCATGAGGACACGAGGCCATACAATGCGATTAGAGGAGAAGCGTTTTAACCTCAGGCTACGCAGTGGGTTCTTTACAGAAAGGGATACTAGACTGTGGAATTCTCTACCACAAACGGTAGTAACTTCGGGGAGTATGGCTACTTTTAAAAGATTCTTGGATGTACACCTCAAGGATCAAAACATTCAGGCGTATGGGAAATGATTACAACCACACACACCTACACAGGTTGAACTGGATGGACTATTGTCTTTATTCAACCTCACTTACTATGTAACACTGACACCTAGCTCCTGAAATAACGATATATAATCCCAGCAGATCCTGTTGCAGCAACACGCGTTTTGGGCCCTAGCGTCAAAGGGTAAATTGCTGAGCGCTAAACGGCTCACCTTCTGTCCAGATCAGAGCAAAAAATAAATATGGAACGCTTCACGAATTTGCGTGTCATCCTTGCGCAGGGGCCATGCTAATCTTCTCTGTATCGTTCCAATTTTAGTATATGTGCTGCCGAGGCAAGCACAGATCTAAGGCAACGCAAAATGTGATTATATACCACGTGCCCCTCTTCTGCCTGCATATTAGGGAGAGTCGCATATGAGCTTCCATAATAGTTTTGAAGCATCAAGCCTTCCGAAAGCTTAGGGGCAAATGAGATAGGGCAAAATATTCTTAGCCAAAATTGAATTTACTGGTCGGAAACATCAGGATTTTCTATGAGCTGGTTTTCCATTAGCACCAAAAGCGAATAAATTATGCTGATCACTTAGTGGAGGCAGATTTCCTGTAGAGCCAGAGAATGCAAGAAGGGAAAGCAGCTGCGGTGAAACTGCCAAGTCAGCAGATTTCATGAGAAGAGGGAAAATAGCAAAATCATTTTCTAAAGGTCAAAGAAAAGAGAGAAATGTGCAGGAAGGAAGGTTGACCAATCTGTTAACATTCTACGAGGAGGTGAGCTGTGAGCTAGATAGGAGGAGACCTGTGGATGTGGTGTACCTGACCTTTGCTAAGGTGTTTGCTACAGCTCCCCACAAATGCTTATTATAGAAAATAAGGTATGCTTTTGGAGAAACAACTAGTCAAAGGGTGGTAATAAATAACGCATTCTCAGACTTGTCTGGTGTGGAAAGTGGGGTCCCCCAAGGTTTAGCCCTGGGACCAATCTTGTTCAATTTATTCATAAATAGCATTGAGGATGGGATCAGCAGCTCGATATTGGTTTTTGCAGATGACACAAAATTAAGCAGGGCGATACCTTTGCATCGTCAGGCAGGAATCTTACAGAATGCCCTGAACAAAATCGCAGAGTGGGCAACTACATGGCAAATGAGGTTTAATGTGGAGAAGTGTAAGGTATTGCATTTGGGGACAAAAAAAAACATAAAAGCACAATACACATTAGGGGGTGAAACTGTGGGGAAAT
>NC_138769.1:167665767-167815767 GCF_965119305.1 Pelophylax lessonae
GTGTTTAATAAAGCCACACAAACGTCCGAGTTCCCCTGAGAAATGTTAGGTGCTTATATCACAACTATTCCCAAACCAGGCAAGGACCCAAGCCTCCCAGCGAATTATAGACCCATTTCCCTTTTTAATAGTGATGTAAAAATTTATGCCAAGGTACTAGCAGCTCGCTTGCAACATATTCTCCCTTACCTGATCAAGAGTGACCAAATGGGCTTCATGCCCGGTCGACAAACGTCCAATGCCACAAGACGAATCATTAATTTGGTACATCTTGCTGAGAGGACTCGAATGCCTTCTCTGCTTCTCACGTTAGATGCGAAGAAGGCGTTCAACAGAGTCAACTGGCTGTTTATGCGTATGACTCTGGAGAGATTTGGCTTCTCCGGAGGTATACTCTCAGCACTACTGGCCCTCTACTCCTACCCGACGGCACAGGTCCTCACATCTGGCACAGTTTCAACGCCATTCAGCATCACTAATGGTACCCGCCAGGGATGTCCCCCTCTCACCCTCAATCTTCAATTTAACGATTGAACCCCTGGCGGAGGCCATTAGGTCTGATAATTAGGTGGAGGGCTTCCGATTGGGTGCAGTCTCCCACAAGGTTAACCTATTCGTGGATGACATTGTGGTTATACTCACGAACCCCGCACAATCTCTTCCGGCTGTTCATAGCATACTGCTACAGTTTGGTGCAGTCTCGTACCACAAAGTCAACACCTCAAAATCCTTAGCTCTAAACATAGGGGTTAGTCCGGACTTAGCTGCACTTCTACAAACCATGTGCCCGTACCCTTGGTCTGATCATCAGATACCATACTTGGGGGTGAATATAACTCCCCTACTGAAAAAGACTAACAAAGAAATGGCCGGCATGGCCAAAGTAGAACTGTCTTGGGGTGGAAGAATGGCCGCCTACAAGATGTCAATCTTGCCGCAGATTCTGTATACATTTAGGGCAATCCCCATCCCCTTCCCAAAAAAATACATAGACGCTCTTGCGCGTGGTATGCGTGACTTCATCTGGTGGAATAAGAGGGCGAGAGTGGCTGCCTCTACTCTGGCACTACCCAGAAATATGGGGGGGGGGGGGCAAGCTTCCTGATCTCCACCTATACTTCTGGTCCACTAGATTGGATCAATTGAAGGTCTGGTTCTCCAAAGTGGATGTGCATCTCTGGTCCTCCATAGAACGTCAACTTTCGCCAACTAAAGTGGTTATTACTCCTGGGTGATCTCTGGATCCCTTGGAAACTCATATAGTTACATAGTTACATAGTTAGATAGTTAGTGAGGTTGAAAAAAGACATCAGTCCATCCAGTTCAACCTATGATGTGTGTGTGTTTGCTTTTAACCGTACATTGTATACCCCTGTATGTTGTGGTCTCTAAGGTGCCCATCTAATAGTTTTTTGAAACTATCAATGCTCCCAGCCGATACGACTGCTTGTGGAAGAGAATTCCACATCCCTACCGCTCTTACAGTGAAGAACCCCTTGCGCATTTTAAGGTTAAACCGCCTTTCCTCTAGTTTTAGTGAGTGGCCACGTGTCGTATTGTATCTCCTCTCTCTGAATAGTTTGTTCCTTATGCTAGGGTCGCCAGTACAGTATTTGTACATTGATATCATATCCCAACTCAATCGTCTCTTCTCCAGAGAGGATAGGTTCAGTGCTTGTAGTCTTTCCTCATAGCTGATGTCCTCCATTCCCCTAATTATTTTTGTTGCCCTTCTCTGGACTCTTTCCAGTTCCAGCACATCCTTCCTGAGGACCGGTGCCCAGAACTGGACAGCATACTCCAAATGTGGCCGGACCAGGGTCTTGTAGAGTGGGAGAATAATCTTTTTATTTCTGGAGTGAATCCCCTTTTTTATACATCCCAGTATTCTGTTGGCTTTGCTTGCATGCCACTGCCAAGCCTGTTGTCTACCAGTACCCCCAAGTCCTTTTCCATCCTAGACTCACCCCGAGGTTCCCCCCCTAGTGAGTAGCTTGCTTTCTGGTTTCTGGCACCCAAGTGCATTACTTTACATTTTCCAACATTAAACCTCATCTGCCATGTAGTTGCCCACCCCGTTATTTTGTTCAGGTCCGCTTGTAAGGTTTCCACATCCTGCATAGAAGATATTGGCATGCTTAGTTTAGTATCATCCACAAATACTGAGATTGTACTCGATATCCCCTCCTCTAGATCATTTATGAATAAATTAAACAGGATTGGTCCCAGGACAGAACCCTGGGGGACCCCACTTTCCACACCCGCCCAATCCGAGTACTCCCAATTAATCACCACCCTCTGGACTATCCCCTGGAGCCAGTTCTCTATCCAGGTACTCACCTTATGGTCCATACCTACCTTCCTTAGTTTGTACAGTAAGCGTCTGTGGGGAACGGTGTCAAAGGCCTTTGCAAAGTCCAGATACACCACATCCACAGGCTTCCCTTTATCTAGGTGGCAGCTCACTTCATCGTAGAAGGTTAATAGATTGGTTTGGCATGAACGATTTTTCATGAATCCATGCTGATTACTACTAATAATACAGTTTTCATTACTAACTCAACATGCTCCCCCCCACAATCCAAGTATCACTGTTGGCGTGGCGGATTCTGGGAACTGCACAGGGGAGACAAAAAAAGATACCCATAACCAGATATCCTCAATTCCGCTAAGAATCATCGAGGCACACTAACCCTCTCTTAGGACATCTTAGTTGGCCCCCTCTGGTCTTTCCGAACTATCACAATTCTACACAGCGGGCTCTCTGCCATCTTCAAAGTTGTTAATGCAGAATTTTGCCATACCACCCTCCCTCTCCTTCATGGCCCTACGTATTCATAGCTTCATTTTGAAACACCCTCTATCAACTAAACACATACCCCTGAAAGCATGGACATTCTACCACTCTGACAGGAATGGTGTTAAAGGTATCTCCCTGTTCTATGACTCTTTACTATACAGACCCGACCCCCTTAAATCAACACCTATGCTCAGATGGGAATAAGAACTTAATTGCACGTCGACTCCGGAACAGTGGTCTAAAGCCTCCAACTCCACTTACCAATTTTCTCATTGCACATCCCACTGGGAAATGATGTTAAAGATCACCAATAGATGGTACTACACCCCATACAGGTTAGCAAAAGTATTTCCTTCCCTTTTGAATCTATGTTGGAGGGACTGTGATCACACAGGTACACTGGCTCATATCCTTTGGGACTGCCCTTTATTAAATAGTTTTTGGAATAGGGTCTTCTGCTGCATAGCCGAATGTACAGGTTTCTTACACCCACCTAAGAAAGAACTGATGTTGTTGAATCTGGGCATTGGTGCCTACCCAGTACAATACAGACAGATGGTCATGCATATTCTTCTGGCCTCAAGAACGCTAATTCTACATAGGTGGCGAACCCTTGATATACCTAATTTCTCCGAAGTAGTTGAAATTGTTAATGCAAATTACAACCTAGAAAAGTCCTTGGCGTATAATTCCCTTTCCCTCCCCAAATTCAGTAGGGCTTGGCAACATTGGAAATATTTACACTAAAACTGATATACATATAATGCCTCTCGTGCATACCACGGGGGGAGTTGCGCCTCTCTCCCAGCGACTATGTTCCCACTGGGATGTTGGGGGAGTGGCGGCTGCTCCTACATGTGTTGAGCACGAACTCAGCCATTTAGATTTACTCCATTTTTCAGTGCCAACAAACCCCACCTACCTCTGAAGTGCCGAACCAACCCGTACTTGTGGATCTAAATTCTCTGGTAATGGCAAAGTTGCCACTTGTTATACTAATACTGTATACACGTTACTGTTTACACTTTGTTGGAACATCTCTAATTTCCTACGTCTGTATTATCCTTATTGTTGATATCGATTGCCGTTGCATTATTTTTTGTATGTTTGCAAAACTCAATAAAAAATTATTATTAAAAAAAAAAGTTATGTTTTAATGTTTTGCATTCTAATCTCTAGCTTGGTTGTCTGACAGCATTCCCATAGGTGGCTGAGGAAGTTAAATCCAACTGTCCTCTAATATCTACAGTCAGTTGTAAATTCTATTGCAATAATATTCTTGCTTTTTTTTAGTGCCCTTTAGAGCATTGTTCATATGTTTCTTGCTGTTTTGGAAATGACACTGTAAAAGTATGTGCAAACATAAATCTCCACGTGCCAAAGATTATATGATGTTATGGTTATAAATTTGGCCCTCCCTCTCCCAATTTGAGTGTTGCTGTACAGGGGATTACAAGTTGTTGATAAAAAATAATTTTAAGGTACTTGCACTAGCTGCATTTAATAACACATTTCATCACTTTTTTCTTTTTAAATACGAGGTTGTGATAATTGGTATTATTTTATATCTAAATCTAAATAACTGTGTTGAAAATTGCGCTGCCAGGTGCAAGAATAGCAGCTGAAAGAAACAGTCAGGCAAACTGGGCAATAACAAGAAAATACATTTCTGAGCTATATATATGATAGTGTAAACACTAGTGATAAAAGAAAGAAAAGCTTTTGTTTTAAGCAAATAGCAGTGAAATCCAACCATTTTAAAAATATTTAATCATCTAATCCAATAACAAATGTCAAAAACATCATGAGTGAAATAAAATGATTGTGTGTAAAAACACTGTTCCATTAAAAGTCCTATGTTGAACCAGTGCTTATAATCACCGAGTGCTCCTTCACCTCTATGAAAAATAGACTCTTACCAGAACACATTGACCCTATTACAAAGTCAAATTAGCCTGTAAACTCATGATGAAGGGATTCGGGAAATGCTATATAACTCAAATCCCGTGGCATGTCTCAAACTCCAGTAAGGATAGAATCAAAACCATCCACGTATTTCTGTGGTGTCTCTCAATCTGTTTAGCTGCAGTCTTCTCTTCTCTACAGCTGTTCAAAGTCCAGAATTTATACAGCTTGTCTGAGATTTCAAAAATCAGGAGGCAGAGAGCTCTTTATAAAAGTAGCAAAAGGTGCCCCTTGGCTTATGGTCCTCAATCGCCATCTTGTGGTCCAAACTGATGCTTACTGTCACTGCTGCTACATCATAGATGAGGCATCGTCCTGCATATCTGACCACTCACACTTGATTCTGACTTCCCAAAACAGCATTTCTGTTATATAGCATTTGCTGAATCTTTTCATAATGAGTTTACAACTTACAGACTAATTTGACTCTGTAATTGGGTCAATGTGTTCCGGTAAGAATCAATTTTTCAAAGAGGCAATGGTGCACTTGGTGATTACAAGCCCGGGCTCAACATATAACTTTTAATAGCACAGTGGTGTTTTGCACACAATTGGGACTGTTATGTTAATCGTTTTATTTCACTCATGCTGTTTTTACATTTATTATTTTATATTTGCCTGAAAATCACCTTTGAAGTATACCTAAAGTAAAAAAGTTTTTTCTTCTAAATCATGGACAGAGCAGAAAAGCATTAAAACCTTTCTCTGACTTTTTTTTTATGCTTGTGACACCATTAGAGAGATTTCTCCACAATTCACATCAATAATGTCACAGAGATAATAGGGAAAATCTGCCCAAACTGACCACAGATACCAAGTAAAAGCGGATAGAGGTTCCAGTCTTTGCCACTCAACTGTCAACAAATTTATTTATTGTGCTCTTGGTTTGTTTGACTCATTTTCTGTTCTGATGACACTGCTAAACAGAAAGTAAGGGGAAATCTTCCTCGTGATGCCATAAACTCCAATACAAAAAAGACAAATGTTCTAACTCATTCTTAGTCTCTGAATGGAAGTATTTTTGGATCCAGAGTTAGGAATACTGTTACATTGGCATGGAGAGCCTGCAATTTCAGGGTACATCTGTAGAGTTCCCATAGGGGATGTCTGGTTTTGTGTTTTTGCCCAGCCTTATAATAAGGCCTGGTTCACACTAGTGTGATTTCAGATGAAACTTGAGTCGCTTGACAAGGGAAATCACATTGTTTTTAATGTTGCCCATTCATATCAATGTGACTTTTTGTGCAATTTTCAAAAAGGTTCCTGTATTACTTTGGTGCAATTCCACTGCAATTTTGGCCCTATAGAAACTACAAACCTACTGCAATTTTGGCCCTATAGAAACTACAAACCTTATCAAGTTACATCCAGGTAGAATTACATAATCACGCCACAAGCTGGATCAAAATCATATCACAGCAGTGTGAACCTAGCCTAAAAGGGAAGAATCCTTGGATTTTTTTGTATGGAGAAAAATACAGAAGTACATTTCTGGACTATCCTTCATTTCAAAACAAATCCCTGTATTTATATACTATCACAGACCTATCTACTTATATTTTTGCAATAAGGAATGCCCCTTATTTGTTCACCTCCTCTTATGTGACTATATCTGTTTTGCTTATCTAAATGCCACTTTGGTCATTATTATTCCAGCAGGATAGAAGTTAGCCTTTTCTTTCCAAATATCAAATGTATCCTAATCCTATTATGATTCATCTTAAAAAAAAAAAAAAATCCCCAAGGCTATGTCAATCCACAACATCATCTTTTCATAATTGTAATCACTTAATCATCTTTGGACTCACTTAAATCATGCTCAACCAGCTAGATTCTCCACAGGAATTGATGCAAATATTTAAAAAAAAAGGAAACCATACAAAAATCACAACGTTATTGCAGTCAATGGGTTATTGCTCACATGAGAACTGCTTCTTTTTCCCAAGTCAATAGGAATGCAAAAGCAGCTTGTAACCAATTGATGCAGCATAAAAAAGGGTCATCTGCAGGTCAGAAGAAGGGCATGTGCAGGCCAAATGCTCATGTCAATTAACCTTTGTTTAAATAAATTCTTTATTTTCAAAGAAACGGCATAACCATTCCACAGATCAACAGTTCACAACCATAACATAGCACACAAAACAAAGGTATCTATTCATATGGTACGCGTTTCTAAAAATACTCCTGTGTTGTAGATATATCAACTTATGGTATTTCACAAAAGTGAGTACACCCCTCACATTTTTGTAAATATTTTATTATATCTTTTCATGTGACAACACTGAAGAAATGACACTTTACTATAATGTGAAGTAGTGAGTGTACAGCTTGTATAACAGTGTAAATTTGCTGTCCCCTCAGAATAACTGAACACACAGCCATTAATATCTAAAAGTCTGTCAACAAAAGTGAGTACAAAGTCAAAATGTCCAAATTTGGCCCAAAGTGTCAATATTTTGTGTGGCCAGCATTATTTTCCAGCACTGCCTTAACCCTCTTGGGCATTGAGTTCACCAGAGCTTCACAGGTTGCTGTTGGAGTCCTCTTTCACTCCTCCTTGATGACATCACGGAGCTGGTGGATGTTAGAAACCTTGGGCTCCTCCACCTTCCATTTGAGGATGCCCCACAGATGCTCAATAGGGTCTAGGTCTGGAGACATGCTTGGCCAATCCATCACCTTTACCCTCAGCTTCTTTATCAAGGCAGTGGTCATCTTGGAGGTGTGTTTGGGGTTGTTACTTTGTTGGAATACTGCCTAGTCTCCGAAGGGAAGGGATCATGCTCTGCTTCAGTATGTCACAGTACATGTTGGCATTCATGATTCCCTCAATGAACTGTAGCTCCCCAGTTGCGGCAGCACTCATGCAGCCCCAGACCATGACACCCCCACCACCATGCTTGACTGTAGGCAAGATACACTTGTCTTTTTACTTCTCACCTGGTTGCCGCCACACACGCTTGACACCATCTGAACCCAATAAGTTTATCTTGGTCTCATCAGACCACAGGACATGGTTCCAGTAATCAATGTCTTTAGTCTGCTTGTCTTTAGCAAACTGTTTGCGGGTTTTCTTGTGCATCATCTTTAGAAGTGGCTTCCTTCTGGGACGACAGCCATGCAGACCAGTTTGATGCAGTGTATGGAATTTGGGCTGAGAACTGACAGGCTGACCCCCAACCCCTTCAACCTCTGCAGCAATGCTGTCAGCACTCATACCTTTATTTCCCAAAGACAACCTCTGGATATGATGCTGAGCATGTTCACTTAACTTCTTTGGTCGACCATGGAGAGGCCTGTTCTGAGTGGAACCTGTCTTGTGAAACCACTGTATGGTCTTGGCCACAGTGCTGCAGCTCTGTTTTTAGGGTTTTGACAATATTCTTTTAACCTAGGCCATCTTTATGTAACGCAACAATTCTTTTTTTCAGATTCTCAGAGACTTCTTTGCCATGAGGTGCCATGTTACATAGTTAGTGAGGTTGAAAAAAGACATCAGTCCATCCAGTTCAACCTATGATGTGTGTGTGTGTTTGCTTTTAACCGTACATTGTATACCCCTGTATGTTGTGGTCTTTAAGGTGTCCATCTAATAGTTTTTTGAAACTATCAATGCTCCCTGCTGATACGACTGCTTGTGGAAGAGAATTCCACATCCTTACCGCTCTTACAGTGAAGAACCCCTTACGCACTTTAAGGTTAAACCGCCTTTCCTCAAGTTTTAGTGAGTGGCCACGTGTCTTATTGTATCTCCTTTCTCTGAATAGTTTGTTCCTTATGCTCGGGTCGCCAGTACAGTATTTGTACATTGATATCATATCCCCCCTCAATCGTCTCTTCTCCAGAGAGAATAGGTTCAGTGCTTGTAGTCTTTCCTCATAGCTGATGTCCTCCATTCCCCTAATTATTTTTGTTGCCCTTCTCTGGACTTTCTCCAGTTCCAGCACATCCTTCCTGAGGACCGGTGCCCAGAACTGGACAGCATACTCCAGATGTGGCCGGACCAGAGTCTTGTAGTGTGGGAGAATAATCTCTTTATTTCTGGAGTGAATCCTCTTTTTTATACATCCCAGTATTCTGTTGGCTTTGCTTGCATGCCACTGCCAAGCCTGTTGTCTACCAGTACCCCCAAGTCCTTTTCCATCCTAGACTCACCCAGAGGTTCCCCCCCTAGTGAGTAGCTTGCTTTCTGGTTTCACAGGGAGACCCAGTCGCTCCTCATGGCAAATTGGATAAGCTCTGTGAGGCAAATTAATGCGGAAGCTACTGCTGAGAGACTAGAGGGTTATGCTCTTTGTAAATTAAATAAGGGGTCCAGACTTTTCAATATTTATTGTCTTGCTCTTTTAGCACCATGGTAAGGTTCTCCATTTGTTGGATTTCAGTTATCCTGGCTAGCCAATGTGATCCGGTTGGGGGCGGGGGGGACCCTTAAAAAACGCCAGGATATACGCTTTCGCAGCAATTAAAAGATGCTTTAAGAGTACATTTTTTTATTTTTTGATAGACAAAGGGGTATCATGTGATAAGAAACCTGCTGGGTTGTCTCCAAGAGACACACCTGTGATTGTTTTATTGTTGGCTACCATTGTCCAAAATTATTTCAATTTCGGGCATTCCCAAGAAAATGTGAAAAAGGGTACCCTGAGACCCCAGACAGAACCAGAATTCATTTGTTACTTGCAGAAACCTCAGATGCAGTACTGCCAGTGTTCTGTACCATCTAGTAAGAGGTTTATAACCTGCTTGTCAATTAAAGTGTTTGTAAACCCCATTCATAAAATCTGACCTAGGCACATACAGCGGGGGAAATAATTATTTGATCCCCTGCAGATTTTGAAATTTTGCCCATTTACAAAGAAATTAAGGGTCTATGATTTTTATCATAGGTGTATTTTAAATGATAGAGACAGAATATCAACCAAACATCTAGAAACACATAAAACAAATGCTATAAATGTAGTTGCAGTTCAGTGAGTACCTTCTTCTCTCAGCCAGAACACTGAAGCTGAGTCTTTCAGCATAACAATAACCCAAAACAAGGCAACAAGGGTTTGTCTCAAGAAGAAGCACATTAAGGTCATGGAGTGGCTTAGAAAATCTCCATAACCATGACTGTGCTAAAAAAATTTATGGAGGGAGCTGAAACATTGAGTTGCCAAGTAACAGCCAAAAAAACCTTAAGGATTTGGAGAAGATCTGTAAAGAATAGTGGACCAAAATCCCTCCTAAAATGTCTGCAAACCTGGTAACAAACTACAAGAAACATCTTATCTCTGTGCTTGCCAGCAAGGGTTTCTCCACCAAGTACTAAGTCATGTTTCGTTTGAGGATCAAATATTTATTTTACTCACTAATCTGCAACTAAATTTATAACATTTGTATTATGCGTTTCTTCTGGATTTTTGGTTGATACCCTGTCTCTATCATTAAAAATACACCTATGATAAAACTTATAGACCCCTTCTTTCTTTGTAAGTGGGCAAACATAAAAAATCTGCAAGGATCAAATAATTATTTTCCCCACTGTATATCTGTAGTGTTTACTTATCTTTCTTCAAGCCTTAAGTGCCGTGTCTTTTTGCTGTTCCGTTCCTCTGTTATCAGCGTGATAACCTCTGGCAAGTTCTTCGACACATGAAATAAAAGCAGCTGAAAATTTGTGTTGGGAGGGAGCTTAAAAGGTAGATTAGCAGAGAGCTGGTCTATTCAGACTGCAGCTCTGCATATTTCTTCATTCCTCTGCCAATGTGGAGGGGGGGGGTGCCTTTCATCCAATCAGCTCACACACAGTGTAAGCCTAGACTCCACACCCACTGCTGAAAGAGCAAACAAGATTTCTAACAAGACTTGCACTTTCTAAAGAGTGTAGAAAGTTGAAGACAGCAGATATACAAGTAAAACTTATGTAGGAAAAAATTTGTTTCATCTCTGTGTATCATCTGAGGCTGTTCACTTCACTGGGTATAATAGAGGGTTTGCATCCACTTCTACTTTAAATGATTAGAGTTGAGCGAACACCTGGATGTCCGGGTTCGGCGGGTCTGGCGGAACTTGAAAAAAAAGTCCGGGTTCGTGACCCGGACTTAACCCGAACTTGACCCCGAACCCCATTCAATAGTGACCCGAACTTTTGAGCACTAAAATGGCTCTAAAACAAACATGGAAAGGGCTAGAGGGCTGCAAATGGCAGCAAAATCTTCTTAAGAGCATAGCAAATGCTCTGCAAAAAAATGTGGATATGGAAATAACTTAAAATAACATAAAATACATAAAATAAAAAATAATAATCTTGAATGATGTAGGAGGAGGACGAGGCCCATATGGAGTAGGAGGTTGAGGTGGCGGTGGATATGGCGGTGTAGGTGGAAGCGGAGGCGGTGGAGGAGGAGGACGAGGTAGCCAACACTGGTTTTGGTTTTTAATTTTTTTTTTTTTAAATTAGGGTACACCCCAAAAGAGTAAGAAAGATCAAATACAACAATGGCTGGGTAAGGCCGGTATACATGACTATTCTGCCCAAGGTACGGACAAGTCCTGTGGGATCCATGCCTGGTTCATTTTAATGAATGTGAGCTTGTCCACATTGGCTCTGGACAGGTGGCTGCGCTTGTCTGTGATAACGCCCCCAGCCATGCTAAATACCCGTTCAGATAATACACTGGCTGCAGGGCAGGCCAGCACCTCCAAGGCATAAAGGGCAAGCTCAGGCCATGTGCCCAACTTGGAGACCCAGAAGTTGAAGGGGGCAGACCTGTAATTCAGTACGACTAGGCGTGTGCACACATACCGCTCCACCATGTAAGTGCTGGTTCGTGGTGCTGCTGGTGGAGCTCCTGTTGCAAGGAGAGGATGTGGTCACTCTGTGCCAGCTACATGCACAAGTGAAACACCTTTCTTAGCTGCGAGTAGGCGGCAGAACCTGCAGCAGTATTTGGCAGGGCCTAATGCGCCTCTACAAATGTTGAGGCCAGAAAAATTACAGGCGATAGTAGATTGGGTTGCTGACAGTGCCTCCAGTTCCTTCACATTGTCTCCCACCCAGTCTTCTGCTGAAAGGTCAGAGTTGCCACCTGCAGCCGATGTCCATCAATCTTTCACCACTTGCAAATCAGCCAAGCAGTCTGAGCCCCAAGTCATGCAGCAGTCTCTTCTTCTTTTTGATGACTCTGTTAGCATGGTTCCCCAGGGCCATCCACCTAGCCCTGCCCCAGAAGTGGAAGAGATTGAGTGCACCGATGCCCAACCACTTATGTCTCAAAATGAGTACATGGGAGGACCATCGCAGCACGTCTCGGATGATGACGAAACACAGGTGCCAACTGCTGCAGAATTAAAAATTGTGGAGACCGACAAGGAGGGCAGGGGTGAAGACTGGGTGGAAGATGATGTGGAGGACGATGAGGTCCTCGACCCCACATGGAATGAACGTCATGCAGGTGACCTGAGTAGTTTGGAGGAAGAGGCGGTGGTCGCACAGAGCCACCAGCACAGCAGAAGAGGGAGCAGGGTGCAGAAGCGGAGCGGCCGTGCCCTAGACACTATGCCTGCTACTGCCCAATGCAGCAAGGGACCGAGCACACCAAAGCCAGCTCAAAGGAGTTCCCTAGCATAGCAGTTCTTCGGACAATGTGATGACAGGACATGAGTGGTTTGCACGCTGTGCAATCAGAGCCTGAAGCGAGGCATAAACCTTCTCAACCTGAGCACAACCTGCATGACCAGGCATCTAAGTGCAAAGCACAAGCTGAAGTGGAGTAGACACCTCAAAAACCAAGAAAGATCTCTGGCTCCTCCTGTTTCCTCTTCTGCTGCTGCAGTCTCGGCCTCTTCATCCACCTCTGTAGTGACAGTGGCACCTGCCACCCTGCAAACTGAGGATCTGCCAGCAACACCACCACCTGGGTCACCAACAACCATCTCCACAATGTCCAGTGGAAGCGTTCAGCTTTCTATCTCCCAAACACTGGAGCGGAAGAGGAAGTACCCCCCTACCTACCCGCGATCCCTGGCCCTTAATGCCAGCATTTCAAAATTCCTGGCATTTAAAATGCTGTATTTTCTTCTGGTGGAGACGCAGAGTTTTAAAAGCCTTATGGCGGTGGCTGTCCCACAGTACGTCGTGCCCAGCCGCCACTACTTTTCCTGGCAACCATCCCTTCCCTGCACAACCAAGTGGGTGACAAAATAAGGTGTGAACTGCGCAACGCCATCTGTGGCAAGGTCCACCTAACTACGCATACGTGGACCAGTAAGCATGGTCAGGGACGTTATATCTCCCTAACAGCACACTGGGTAAATGCAGTGGCGGCTGGGCCTGAGGCAGATAGCAGTTTGGCGCATGTCCTTCCACCACCGAGGATTGCAGGGCGCTTCAGTTTGCCTCCTGTTCCTAACTCCTCCTACTCCCCTTCCTCATCCTCTACCGCCTCCTCATCTGGTCAGAGTAACACCTTCACCACCAACTTCAGCACAGCCAGGGGTAAACGACAGCAGGTAGTTTTAAAACTTGCCTGTTCGGGGGAAAAACCGCACACAGTGCAGGAGTTGTGGAGAAGCATGGAACAGCAGACCGATGAGTGGTTGGTGCCAGTGATCCTCAAGCCCGGCCTGGTGGTGTGCGATAATGGGCGAAATCTCATAGCAGCTCTGGGCCTAGCCGGTTTGACGCACATACCTTGCCTGGCGCATGTGCTGAATTTGGTGGTACAGAGCTTCCTTAAAAATTACCCCAATATGTCAGAGCGGCAATTTATTTTTTTTCCCCTAAATGGGTTTTTATTGATAAGCGGAATAGAACAACAGTATCCAATGGGTGTATCTCACTGTAACATATGCAGACTAGGCGGCAATTTTTTTTCCCCCTAAATGGGTTTTTATTGATAAGCGGAATAGAACAACAGTATCCAATGGGTGTATCTCACTGTAACTATTGCAGACTAGCCCGCAATTACATTTTTTTCCCCTAAATGGGTTTTTATTGATAAGCGGAATAGAACAACAGTATCCAATGGGTGTATCTCACTGTAACATATACAGACTGGGCCTGCGATTTAATTTTTTCCCCCTAAATGGGTTTTTATTGCACAGCGAAATACAATAGCAGTATCCAATGGGTGTATCTCACTGTAACGTATGAATGAAAAATTTTTATTTTTCCCTTTAATTGGTGATTTTTGAAGAGCAGATTTGAACAGCAGTGTCTAAACGCTGTATGACAGTGTCACAGTAAAGTATGAATGAAAAACTGAAAAATAATTGTCCCCTTAATTGGTGCTTAGCAGATTAGAACTGCAGTGTCTAAACGCTGTAAGTTACAGTAAAATATGAAGGGAAAAAGTTTTTTTTTTAAATCCAGATTAAGCAGACACGTATGCACTGAGCTTGCATTACATGGCTGCTACACGCTGCACGCCTAGCAGGTTGGATATTGTTGTTGTTCTATTCCGCTATTGAATAAAAAAAACCCATTTGAATGAAAAACTGAAAAATATTTTTTTTCCCCCTAAAAACTGAAAAATAATTATTTTTCCCTTACAATGGTGCTTTTTGAAGAGCAGATTAGAAAATCAATGTCTAAACACTGTATGTCAAAGTAAAATATGAAGGAAAAAGTTTTTTTTCTTTTTTAAATCCAGATTAAGCAGACACATATGCACCAAGCTTGCATTACATGGTCGCTACACGCCGCACGCCTAACAGGTTGGATACTGTTGTTGTTCTATTCCGCTATTGAATAAAAAAAACCCATTTGAATGAAAAACTGAAAAATAATTTTTTTCCATAAAAACTGAAAAAATTTTTTTTTCCCCTTAACCACTTGCAAACCGCCGCAAGTACATATTCTGCTGTGGTCAACGTAAACAAAGCAGCCTGTCATTCTCCCTTGTGTAAGTGCAGAGATCATACGGTCCTGCTATGTAGGATCGTATATCTCTGTAGTTACACAAACAGCCACATCCCATAACAGTTAGAAGCACGCCCCTAGGGACACATTTAACCCCTCCTTCTCCAATAAAGTTAACCCCTTCCCTGCCAGTGTCATTTTTACAGTAACAGTGCATATGTATAGTACTGATTACTGTAGTAATGTCACTGGTACCCCCAAAAATGTCAGTCAAGGGTCCGATCTGTCCGCCGCAATGTTGCAGTCCCGCAAAAAAATCGCAGATCGCCGCCATTACTCGTTAAAAAAAAACAATAAAAATGACAAAAAATCTTTCCCTTAGTTAGTAAACGCAATAACTTTTGCGCAAACATCAAAATATGCTTATTGCGATTTTTTTTTACCAAACATATGTAGCAGAAAACAAATTGGCCTAAAATTTTAAAAAATTTTAATTTTTACTTTTTTCTTTTAGGAATTTCATATAAAAAATGTGAAAAATATTGTTATTTTTGCAAAATTGTCGCTCTTTTTTTGTTTATAGCGCATGATCAAAAAATCGCACAGGTGATCAAATACCACCAAAAGAAAGCTCTGCTCTGTTTGTGGGTAAATGAATGAAAAACTGAAAAATATTTTTTTTCCCTAAAAACTGAAAAAATAATAATTTCCCCTTAAATTGGTGCTTTTTGAAGAGCAGATTATAAAAGCAGTGTCTAAACACTGTATGTCAAAGTAAAATATGAAGGAAAAAAGTTTTTTCTTTTTTAAATCCAGATTAAGCAGACACATATGCACTGAGCTTGCATTACATGACCGCTGCACGCCACACACTGCCGACCTAACAAACTGATAAAAGATTTTTTTTTCTCCCTCCTCATTACTGGGCTTAAGTCAGGGCAAAAAGATCCTGCACTGCACCCCCACACAATAAAATCAATGTAGATCGCTGTCTGATTAAAGAAGATTCTTACTATTCTTTCCCTGAAAGCAATCTCCAGCCTGCCCCTACAATAATCTCCTATCTCTCCCTCAGCAGCATCAGGAACCTGTCCCTAGTATAGTTAGAGCAGAGTGACGCATGGCGCTATGTGACTCCAGCTTATATAGAGGCTGGGTCACATGCTGCACTGGCCAATCACAGCCATGCCATTAGTACACATGGCTGTGATGGCTTCTAGGGCACACTAGTTAAACGCTTGCTGGCTGCCTTGCACCTGTTGAAAGCACGCCATTAAAACCGCACCAAAACATCAAATAATGTTACAGAACAACGGACAGTACCCGAACATACAGTGAAATGTTCTGGTTCGGGTCCGGGTACCGAATACCCAAAAGTCCGGTACGAACTCGAACAATACAGTCCGGGTTCGCTCAACCCTAGTAAATAGGAATTTCTATCCGTGGGTTTAAAATGATTGTGGGTAAGCAATCTCCCCTGATCCTTAAAAATTTACAAATCTAAAAATACCACTTCATGGTCACTCACTGTCCAGGATAAAACAATGTTCATATTATTCCTATCCATTTTGTTCCTAAAATCATTAAATGACTCTACATTCCCCTTCCATACTATTAACAAGTCATCAATAAATCTCCTGTTTATTACAAGCTCTTTTGGTTGATTTTTTAGAATGTGTTCTTGTTCCCAACAAGCCATAAATAAATTGGCTAAGCTAGAGGCAAATCTAGCGCCCATAGCGACACCCTGGGTTTGTAAGTAATACTGATGGTCATACCAAAAGTAGTTGTGTTTGAGGCAAAATTCAAGACATTACAATAAGTATTTCTAATGTTGCTGGGTCAGGTCTGAGCTCTGTAAGGCCAATTTGGTGGATTTGAGAGCTTCAAAATGCCCTATTATAGTATATAATGACCCAACATCTGCTGTGGCTAGTATACAATTATCCAGGTCTTCTAATTGGTTCAAACTTTGATTGACATGTTTCGTATCTTTAGTGTATGCTTCGTCTGTGACACCAGGGGCTGCAAAAATTAGTCAATATATTGACCAGGTCTAGCACAGACTGAGTCAATCCCATTTATATATATTTATATAAATATATTTAATATATTTATAATCGCTTCTCGGCCTTTTGGCTAAGATCAAGTGTAGTATCTGTTCTTATCAGTTGGTATGGGCCTTAGCTAGTACCAGTATGACCGAAACCCGGAGCGCTCTGAGTATTGAGGTATGGGAAGTAGGTCATCTGGGAAAGCATGTGGGGCCCGCTGCCTTCTGATTTGAATGGGTTGAACTGTCCTAACCAGTTTGAAGGGGGCGGGAAGCCGGTTCGGGGGGGCCGGTGGAACTGCTCCTGGATGTAATGGACTGAGGAACAGGATGGCGAGGGGGGGGCTTTCTCTCCTGGGTTGATCTGGCTTGTAGAGGGCCTGTCCCCAGTTGTAGGTAAGCTCTCCCCAAGCTGTCCAGGTTCTGATGTCTGCTGGTGGGGATAGGCTACATTTGGTCTGGCCGGGGGCTGAGATTGAAAAAAGCCCGTAGTGTAAGTGCCCCTGGGGTGGCAGCCCAGGGGTGCCTTAATTTCTCACTGGTGAGGGGCAGCTCGCTGTGAGTTTTTTCGGCACCTTGGTCACTGCACTATGCACACCTTTTTCGCACCTGCCTCTTGGGACAGGCCTTTTGGCTTGCACCAGAGGAATTTTTTATTCCGGCTGGAAGGCCTGCCTTGGTTCCTCACATGGCACCATTGCACTTTCCCCACTTCCCCTTCCCCACTTCTATGTTTTGTTTGTCTTTTTCTTTGGAGTCCGTCACCTGCACTGTCACCTTTGTTTTCTTTATTTGCACAGACTGGAGTGTGTGGGTCCTCGGGCCCTGCCTTAAGTCTTGGGAGGGGGTGGATATGGCCTTTTGGCTTAGTTCGCCCTCTCCCATGGGGTCTCCCTTCGGGGGAGCCCTACTTAGTACTCGGTGGGGGCTGTTTCGGCAGTCCCCCTGAAGAACGGGGTCTGTCTGGTTTCGGCCAGACAGACCATGAGTACCTTATGTCCCTGTCAGGAGCCTTGCGCCCCGGGGGATTGAGGTTTCGGGTCCTACCTCTTCGGAGGGAAGACCATACGTTGTCGCACACCCTGTGCTTTTTTGTGTTACTCACTTTGTGTGTGTGCACTTTTTTATGCACCGGGTGGAGTCTTTTGAGTGTGTTGCACACGCTACGGGCTTAAAAAAAAAAAAAAAAACTGGCCAATCACAGCCATGCCATTAGTAGGCATGGCTGTGATGGCTTCTAAGGGCACACTAGTTAAACGCTTGCTGATTGGCTGCCTTGCAGCTGTTGAAACCGCGCCATTAAAACCACGCCAAAACATTAAAACTGCGCCAAAACATGAAATAACAATACCGAACAACGGACTGTATCCCAAACATACAGTGAAATGTTCGGGTCCGTGTCCTGGTACCGAATACCCAAAAGTCCGGTACGATCCTGAACAATACAGTCCGGGTTCGCTCAACCCTATAAATGATCCCAGAAGTGTTTCAAACGCTTCTTAAATGCAAGCAGAATGCACCTGAAAGAACAAGCCCAAAACATGTTGAAACAGGCCTTTGCTCTGTCTAATGCTTTTGGAGACTTTGATGGCCACAGCAGAAGCTGAAAACCCCAGCAGTAGGATTTCCCTGAAGGATTCCACAAAAGCTATGACAAGCCAGCAGGTATTTTACACTGCTGACATCTAACCGATATTGCAATTTAGAGTGCTCTTAGCTTATAACAAAATGGTGTAAATATAATTGTGCCCTGTAACCTTGACATAAAATGATAATACTAACATCTCTCATGAAGGAAAGGACAGTTTTATGTACTGATGTAATTGTTTATTGTAATATATAATTTTTTGTAGTCACTAATAAAGAATTAACTTATATGACTTTTCTCCCAAGAAAGGTGTCTTTTTTTCATAGGCAATAGATACACCAAGTAAAAAAAAGTTGTCTAAAGGTATTAAAGTTTGAGCTATAAGGATTAACTGTAAAAAACTATAATCTACGTAACACATGGGCAAAAGACAGAGGAGAGAAGGGATTTATTGAAGTACAAAAAATCGTGCACTGTATAGATAATGTCAAGTTGAGTTACTGTTATCAAACTTGCACAGATGGCTGGACAAAAGGAGTATGAAAACTAATTACAGAAACACCCCGATTCAGAGCAGATGTTGGGAATTTTTTTTTTTTATTTATTGAATTATAAATCTGTAGAGGTTTACTTGGAGAGATAAGGATGTTGTGCTCTAAATACTTGAATCATTCTAGACCGTGGTTGCTTGCTGATGTGCAGCATCACTTTATGGCATTGCCAGTATATTATTTCATTCTAAAAAATAGCCAGTCTTATGTCTTTTGTTTTATAAGCATTATTTTATACAAAAGTCTCCATTGGTGTTTCTTAAAAGCTCTTCACAAGCAAATATGTAATAGTTGTGAAAACCAAACATGTTCCAGTCTCTTTGAACTCATCAATTTTACAGTAGTAGCAAATTGCACTATTCATCTTCCTGCAGGATCATCTCCTGGAGAGCAGCGTAGCTTTAGTTACACATTACATCTCTGTGCTGGCTCATTAAAATAAAAGAGAATTGTTTTAATTGTTTGGTAATTAGCTGTCACCTGTGGTGAAGAAGTCAGTGCAGTCACCTCTTTATTGTTTGATGATGATGAGCACACAATAGTGTGCAACTAAGCTCAGTGCAAGTCATAATAAAATGACCTCCTTCAATGGACTCTATTATTTAGTATAAGAGCAGATAAATATTTCACTTCATCATCATGTAATTAAGAATAGATGAAAAAAAATTTTGGAGAGGAATATTGTGGAAGGTTAACTTCCTGTCACATACAAACAATATCATCTCATTAAACAGATGGGTGTACAAGCAAAACACAAAAACAACAAAAATCTGTCTGTAGGAACTTCCGTATATATTTCCTTACATACTCACTGTTTTACATGTTTATATGGTTTCTGTAGCCTCAGGATATTCAAACATTACTGTGCAAAATACACCCATTTACTGGTAAAGGGCATGGTCCCGAAAATTATGCATGGTCACTGCAGAAATTTCCCAGCATGCTTTACAACTGCCTGCAAAGCAATTTATTGTATCAGAATTTCAAAATTATATTTTAGTAAGGAAAATGGGGAGAAAAACAGATATGGAGAAAAGCTATAAATCTTAATCGAACTAAGATGGGAATAACAGTAAATTTAAATAATAATATATGTATATGCTTTCCTGTAATTCTGGTGACTTTATATTTGTACCAAATTTCATGAATTTGGATATGCTAAATGGAATGCTCATTTTAGTATATTTTTTGGCTGGTTAGATTCCCAAAAGGCTTTGGGAAAACATGGACCAAAGGCTGCTCCTGCCTCATTTCTGCTTTTGCTGTTGCCTGGGCATTCTTAGCCATATTCCATTCTTCTATTTTAGTATCCCTAATAGAATATTTTAAGGAAGTGGCTCAGCCTGTTTTTTATGGCCTCGTTATCTTGCCAGGCAGAGCTTCCTAAACTATTCTGCACAATTGTTCATTATTTGTTGCTCTATGGTATACCTTTTTTTTGGAGACTGATTCAAATCCTGATTAACTTCAGTGGAATCAGAAATTCTGGGGTATCCCAAGTTTTTAAAAAGTTCAGTCGAACCACAAGTAAACACATAGAACATTTTAGAAGTTCAGTCATCTACATTTAGGTTATTAAAGATGAACACTTTGGGGACTTTTTAGATTCTTTCATCAGGCTTTATACATTTGTGAAGGTGGTTCTGAAACCCACATATTTATATGCAGAGTTACATGGAGGAGTAATGAAATCTAAATAGAAAGCAAAATATATTTAACTGTTTTTTCTTGACACGCATGAGTAGTAAAGACTGTTGTAAAAGGTTTAGGCAATAGAGATAGGGATCAGTTTACATGTGTTATTGGGGTAATTGAATGAAGTTCTAGGCACAATTCTCACCTCAAGTGGGAGTCCTTTTGTGGTATCCAAATACAAGAGAAATAATTAACCACTTCCATACCGGCCCAATTCTGGCACTCAGTAAAAATCAGCACTTGCTAGATAATTCCTCAGAACCCCCAAACATTATGTATGTTTTCTTAGCAGAAACCCTAGGAAATGAGGAATTAAGTGTAAAGGTTGGTTGGGTTGTGGTGCTGCTCTGTATGCACTATAGAGATCAGTGTGCTTGTACAATATCATCAAAAATCCCAAAGCCTTTTATTATATCAAACATGTGCAACATATGCAAAAATTATGCAAGGATCGCTGATATTGTGCAAAAACACATAATTGTGCGTTATTGTGCAAACTTGACAAAGGGTGAAAAATACAATTAATGTGCAAAATCCACCAACAAGGTGCAGGTGCTACATTCAGTGAAGCCTTCAAGCACACAAATTATAAAATAATTACTACATGAAACATAAAATGATCTATAATAAATAGACCTTCTTAACTAATACACATAAAGCACAGTGTTCTGTGCTTAATAAACAGTTCATAAAGGAATGTGCAAGTGTCCTTTAAATTTCACTCTTGTAGTGATCTTGCTGATCCTTATGGTGCCCTCGGCACAGAGCCATAAATAGTGCTGTTACAATCAGGGCGGTGCCATGACATGCAGTATGCCCAGTATTTCCACTCGTGCCCCCCTCTTATTATCCCACTCACCAGATGACATTCCCCTTTCAACAGGGGTATCTTGCGTTAACAATTTTGCTTGGCTTGTATACCGCATCCACAGCCTCTGTATTTAGATGTCTTTTCCCCTTATATCGGGCGTATACCGCTCTGGCAGTTGTGTCTGGCTAGTATAACACAGCCTCTCCTTCACAGCCCCCTAATCACTTCCTTCTCTGTCTTCCTGAAATGTTGCAGGGAGAGTCCTTTCTGCCCCTGCACAATATGAGCGATCTTTGCACCATTTTTGCATATATTACACCCTAGGAAATAAAATGGCGGCTGTTGCAACTTTTTATGTCACACGGTATTTGCGCAGAAGTTTCATGAATTAAAAAAAACAAAACACTAAAGTTAGCCCAATTTTTTTGTATAATGTGAAAGATGATGTTACGCCTAGTAAATAGATACCTAACATTAAAAAGCTTTAAAATTTCGCCAGACTTCGGTACTTAAAAATCTCCATAGGCAACGCTTAAACATTTTTTACAGGTTACCTGTTTAGAGCTACAGAGGAGGTTTTGGGCTAGAAATGTTGCTCTTGCTCTCACGGCAAAACCTCACATGTGTGGATTGAACGCGGTTTACATATATGGGCATGACGTACGTATGTGTTTACTTCTGCGTGTGAGCACGCGGGGACAGAGGCACATTAAATTATTATTTTTAATTGTTTCTTTTATTTTTAATTTTTTTATTTTTACACTTTCCCTTTAAATAGTTTTTTTTAATCACTTTTATTCCTGTTACAAGGAATGTAAACATTCCATGTAATAGGAATAGTGCATGACAGGTCCTCTTTATGGCGAGATCTGGGGTCAATAAGACCTTTAGATCATTCCTACAGGCTGGAAAGCCTGAGATAAAAAAAAAGACGATCCTGGCTTTCCAGCCGAGATCACAGCAGTATTTACAACTGCCATCCTCTGAGAGACATAGCGACTGCCAGGCACAATCTGGTCCTCAGTATTCTCTATGGTGTACTTCAGCCACCAGCGGATTCCTTCTCCGGCTTGGCGATCGCACAGGCAAGCCAGTAGAAGCTGCAGAGGGTGGCGGAAGGAGGGGGGGACGTCCCTTCCCACCGCCTGTAAAAACAATCAAGCGGCTATAGCTTTGATCACAAGATTGAGGGAAGGGTGTCTTTTCTGTCGGGCAAAAGTTAAATTAAAATCATAGTAACACAATACATTTCTGTATTTATATAGGCCACATATTAAAGTTTAGAAATATTGTATGAATTTTTCCACTCCAGCCTTTTTCTGTGACTTGAAGTTCCCTATCAGTGCTATAGTTTGGAGATAATATATGTTGTAGCCTCTGTTGCAGAAATTGGCTTCTACAGGGACTTCTATTTTGCTGTTGTTAGTTCACAAAATTAATTATATATAACACTTCCTGTCTCTGGGTTGTTGGATTGAAAACCTACAGAGGAAGTAAATGATAACAGAGAAAGTCTGAGATGTATGTCATGTCAATGGAAGAACTGTTGCTAGATGCAGATCAGAATGAAGGGATTATTAGGGTAAGTGCTCCTATGTTTAATAGTTTACTATTATTGCACATTCTGGTGTAAATATATATTGTATATATCTAAAGACTAGTGACAGAAGTATACATGTCTTCTTGCTGTTATCTTACACTGACTATACCAGATTACTGAGTCTGTGATATGGTGTGCATGTTTAGTGGTCACATTGCAGTATATTAGTAGGTAAACTTGGCAAATGCAATATAGTTTATAAGCAGTGCATGTTATTTTATTTTACCCTGTCCCTTATGGTCTGGGATTCCATAGCTAGTTTTAACTCAGGGTTTAATACCCAGCATAGGCTAGAGCCAGGTTAGGTATCTGATGGCCACTTGATAGTTAGTGTTCCAGTTGAATGACAGATTAGACACGACCAGGTACTAGATGCAGAATAGATAAACTGACTCTGAGTTCCAGTGTCACTTCACATTTTCTACTGATGAGAAGCTGCGTTCCAGGCTGGTTGGACAATGATTGGAGGATCTCCCCATAGCCATCTTGTCTTACGCTCTTTGACACCAGGACAGACACCACTTTGTGATCATCCTCAGGGGCCCCTGCAACTGAACTTTGCTGCAACATTCATCTGGTGGTATCTTTATTGATAACTATTGTGATGGTATGCGAGGTGAGCTAGTACATAATCAGTATATTTTACCTTGCATACGTTCTGTAGTAAGAGACTGAACCGGAATACGGCCTGGGTTTTTCCAGCCTCTGTGACATGCTAGGTTCCGGTCCGGAGATTGTGGGTCACCTGAGTCCATGCTCAGGTGAACTTTAAATGAACAGGAAGAGAGCACAGGAATGCTCTGGCCTTAGCCTCAGAAGGGAATCTGAGAGAGTTTGTACTCTATTTGGACTCTAAAAGGAAAGGTTTGCTTTACCATATGTTTTGTGGGTGATGGGGACCAGCCCTACATCGTATAGTGAGAAAAACTGCTGTATAGTTACGGCCGGATGGCAAGGATTTACTTTACTGTTTTGTTGTTTTTTCACATTTGCAAACCTCTGATAAATAAAGCTGGCAACCCACCAGACTTTAAAAAAAATTACCTGCATGCTTGGCTTACTTTCCTGGAAAAGGTGATCCCTGTGAGCTAATCTCCCACACTATATATACCCAGATACACATGCAAAATTTCACCAGGACTACCTTTAGGCCCTTTGCTGATAATACCTGTTTGTACATTGGATGTATGTGCTATTATTAATCTTTTCTTATATAAAGCTTGTATTATTTTAACATACTGGTGTGTATGTATATACTTATGGTTACTGTTATTTGCTGTTTGCAGTACTTTCTCTTCCACTTAATTTATTTGATTATTGGTGAATTTCCCAGGACGGGGAATCCCCTCTGTTCTTATAGGCCTGTCCTTGGTAGAGGCACTGCCAACTTTTTTATCAAAACAACTCTTCCACTTAGAGAAGGTTCTGTTTTTTTTTTTATTAACCTACAGTTTTAGCCCAATATCCTGTTTGGGGAAGGACATTACTCATAAACCCACCTAAAAGTGGGCAACAATAAGAATGAAGATCTCCTTACTCAAATTACATAAGGGTTATAAATAAAATCTCATTTAGGTTGTTTCTTGTTTAAAGGTGATATGTTAACAGAGCTGTTATATTTAACCTATATTTTTAAGGACAAACAAAACACTTTGCAGATTAAGGGTAAATGTATGCCTGCTTTAGAGAATGGCAGCTTTTATTCAAGGTCTTATACCAAAAAAAATTAAGGAATAGGGCCCCAGCTCATATTTCTGTTGTTTTATTCTATTCCTATTTGTAACTATCATATGAATTGTGTTTTCAGCAATGAAGTATGCATTTGATGATCATCAGAAAGATGAATTTTCTGCTTTTCATGGCTTGTTAAATTCATTTAAGTCTATCGGAGCACAAAGAAGCATAAAAATGAGCCCGAAGCCTTGCTCTGCAATGACCATGTGATTAATCCATGCTTGCAAGTGCAGGCCTTGTGAGATGCCTTTGCCTTGGGAACCAAAACACCTTGCCTTGCTATTGCTTGGCCTGGTAAATTGTAGTAACAAATTCACTATGAAAACTTTTTTTTTTTAACTTTTATTAAATCCTTTTTAAAACTGTTATTTTCAGACACTCTTAGTAAATGATACAAAGGCCTAATTTTACTTCTAATGCTTTGTGTATAGTATGACTAGTAAAGACACAGTACTCTTCCTTTTATTTTTGTTGGATAATGTTTAAATATTGGTAGTGCATCACAGTTCAAGGATCAGGAGATTGAGGGCTATGTTAGATGATTACAGTCACACACACCTACACAGGTTGAACTGGATGGACTATTGTCTTTATTCAACCTCACCTACTATGTAACTATGTAACTATGTAACAGTTCCTTACACCTAAATAATGTGTGATTGGGCTCAGTGCCTTTTCCATGCACTTTTATTTTACCCATGATCTACGTCAACCCTCAAAATTTCCATGCCTTGCTCTGCAATGACCATGTAATTAAATAAATAAATCACTAGTGCCGCTCAATTAGAGCCCATTCACACAGGGGCGACGCTACTTGCTGGGGCAACCTGTGAAGTCGCGGTGCACGCTGTGCAACATGCACGGACTTCATATCATTGAAGTCAATGCAGGTCGCCCCAAAGTAGTACAGGACCCTTTTTCTAAGTCGGAGCTGTGTCGCTCCTATTAGAACGGGTCCTGTGCTAATCAATGGCAGGCGACCCACCGCGACTTGTCAGGCGACCAAGTCGCCTGACAAGTCGCGCTTGTGTGAATGGGGTCTTAAAGTGCTTCCAGTGTATAAATAAATAAATGTAAATTAAAAAAAAAATTATCATGTGCTAACCTTCAATTAATCGTATAAATATATAAAAGTGCTGGATTATCAGGTGTTAAAAAATCAGACAAAATTGTGTCCAAAATAGTAAAACGTAAAAATAGAAAGTTCCAAAATTCATATATAATTTCAAATATTTCAAATAATTAGGTAAACAAAATACACTCATAAAAAGTGACAATATTGCTGTGAACGATCGCTTCCTTGATTGAAATAAAGAATCCCCTTAACAGTGAAAAGAGTGATCAAATAAACAGTCCACTTTCAAAGTGAAAAAGTGTATCAGAGCAAATCCTCAGTGGTAAATGGCTCCTCCACCTCAAGCACCCTGAATGAATGGGTACTCAAATTAGTGCTTGCATCATTTAAAACCCCACTTTATTAAAATGTACTCACATAATCAAGGTGCTACAGTGCACCAAACTTTAAAAGCCTTGTGCTGGCAGATTTCAGGTTTTTCTGATGGTGAGCAGAAAGTTTAAATTATTTCAGACATTGATGGATTGTTTTGTTTTTACCAACACATCTTAGGACTTTTACAAAAAAGTTGAATAAACTATACAAAATTGTACAGCTATGTTCAATATTTGGCACAAATATGAATTTACACAAAGTCTGCTGCCTCGGTTTTTATGAGGGCAATTTGCAAATATTCTAGAATGTTATGAAGAGTAATCAGATGAATTGCAATTAATTGCAAAGTCCCTCTTTTCCATGAAAATGAACTTAATCCCATCAAAAAACATTTCCACTGCATTTGTGAATAATCCTTCAATTGTCCCTCAAGCGTGGAGCATAGAAAAAAACATCAAGATATGCAACATAGTGTAAATCCGTCTCAACAGGCACACATTGCTTCTGGGGGAGGTTCACACCCGTGATGGAAAAAAGAAGGCTGATAGAGAAGGAGTAGTGTTAGAGAATCTTCCTGCTTCTCCCATACAGTGGACACTCACCAGCTACTGGTGTACAACCAGCATATTGGTAGTCAGGGTAGATATGATCACGGGTCTCCTTCCTTAGTGCATCTGCTCACAGATCAGCTGATGGTAACAGACCAGTGTCAGGAATCCCAGACCATCTCACTTCCAGATCTTCATTTACCAGACAATCACCACGCAGTTCACTCGCTCTCACAAAGTGGAACAGATAAGGCCCAGAGACTAACCATAAAACCACTTCAGTTTAATAAAAGATGCATGACAAATATATAAAAGCAGAGCTGTTACTTACATAGGTCACGCCGCTGTGTCAAACACACCAGCGGTGCCACTGTTGATAGCAAGCCCTGTCAATAGTAAAACACGCTCGGGGCATATTATAGTTGGCTGTTCAAGTGCAAATATACATTAATGCTCCATTCACATATATGCGGCTGCGGTTCTGTTCACTGGTTAAGGTGCGATTCAGGTGCACATTTTTACTTGAAATCGCACAAGACTCTTTTTAAAACCACACTGCACATGTGTAAACCGGCTGCATTGAGAAGGCTGCCGGTTTGCATTTTATGTGAATAAGATACGGTTCAAAATGCATTTGATTCGCTTATATGTGAACTGAGCCTAAGTTTACTTATTTATATTTTACCATGAACACTTTCCACATAGAAATATAAAACAAAAAGAAGAAATATGTGGTTTTGATTTACTAAAACTGGAGAGTGCAACATCTGGTGCAGCTCTGCATAGAAACCAATCAGCTTCCAGGTTTTTTTTTTTTTTTTGTCAAAGCTTAATTGAATAGGCTGAAATTAGAAGCTGGTTGGTTACCATGCACAGCTGCACTATGTTTTGCACTCTCCAGTTTTAGTAAATCAAACCCTGTGTTGCCTGAATATTAAAATGACTGTGTCTCTACAAATCATGTCTTTGGAGAACAATCTCTGAGACATACAAGCCAGCTGTTATAATAAAAATACATTTGGAAACAAATCCATTGAACTGAAAAGAATGTTTTATACTGTATATTTCACTGGTTTTCTTCCTGGAGACTGAAACACACATTGCTTTTTTCAAATGAATATTATCCCTTTCATCATACTTCAAGAAACAAGGGGCCTATTCCTTATTTTAGGAAAGCATATGTTGCCAGTCGGGGCTGGCCCTACCATGCTGCTGGGTCCTGCTGGGTCCATTGATCCCATGCAGCAGTTTGAGGGGGGCGGCAAATTGATGCCCATTTTACTAGAAGTCTTGTGTGCAGGAGCGCCGCTATTAGTACACATAAGTCAGGGGCACCGGAGAGTCTGGCTGTGTGGGTTAGGGACAGCAGAAAGAAAGGGGACTTCTGGATGCGAGAAGCTCCATGTCCCCCCCCCATAAAGGGGGGCAGATGGTGCATCCCAGTGAAGCGGGGCACAAAGCAGCTTCAGCAGCTGGGCTGTCTCTGAAGCCTGCGGCCACCATTCAGTTCATGGAATGGCCTGGCAGGCGGAGACTAAAAGGTCAGCTGACTCGTGAGGACTGAACATGGGAGGGACTGAACGTGGGAGCGACTGGAGCTGGGGTTGATCTCAGCAGAGGTGTCACTGCTGCTAGTGCCAGACACCATGGAGCCAAAGTGAGTACAACTCATAGGCGTGCACACCCGAGTCATCTTATGCGCGTTACATACTTGCCCACAGCAGTGACTGTCCCACTACAGCTCCCAAACTCTTTTTTTCTATCTCCCCCCAGTCGACTGACTCTGCAGCCTTGCTCACAACTAACAGCCATCTCCTGAGCTGGCACATATCACTACATAAACACCCCCTACACTGTGCATGTCCAGATAATGTGAAGAAACTTTATGACCATTCTATTTAACCCTCTGTTATCCAAACTCTGTGTTACCAAATAGGAATGATCAAACTTTTGAAAAGTTCGGTTCGACCAGAGCACCCAAACTTCCCGAAAGTTCGGGTCCGGATTCCAGAACCCCATTGAAATCAATGGGACCCGAACTTCGGTAATCAAAAAACACAATTTTGAAGCCCTAAAA
Organism: Pelophylax lessonae; assembly: GCF_965119305.1. Lineage (NCBI taxonomy): Eukaryota > Metazoa > Chordata > Amphibia > Anura > Ranidae > Pelophylax > Pelophylax lessonae. The sequence goes on from NC_138769.1 coordinate 167,694,487, forward strand.
CCCAATAAATGCCCCTAAAAAGTGCCTAGGGTTCTGGGTCATGCCCCAGGGACTATTAATCACACAAAAAAAGTTCTTAAAAATCGTCGTTTTTGATAGAGAGCCAATTATTGAAAAAATTATTGAAAAAAAAAATGAGATTTCTTTGGATTTAGTGTCGGGGGGGGGGGGGGGGGTGTCTAAAAAATGTACCTGTGAAGTTTCAGCTCTGTAGCATGTCCAGAACCAGAAAAAAAAGATTGTTTGTCTTAGAATTGCAGTAGAGCAGGGATAGGGCTCCGCAATTTTCACACCTGGCCGTTTTTGTTGCAGGCGTTTATTGGGCTTTTTTGTGGACGTCTTTGGAGGCAGGCATGACATCTGAACTTCTGTATAGGGGTATATATACACACACACATATATGTATATATACACATACACACATATAGGTGTGAAAGTAGCGGAACCCTATGCCTGCGCTAATGAAATTATTTGCAGGGATGTGGCTCCGCTCCTATCACACCTATATGTGTGTATGTGTATATATACATATATGTGTGTGTGTGTGTGTATATACCCCTATACAGAAGTTCAGATGTTATGCCTGCCTCCAAAGACAACCAAAAAATGCCCAAAAAAACGCCTGCAACAACACGTGATTAACAATAGTATCCGCGCTATGGAGAAAAGGTTGGTGTGTATATAAAAAAACTGAATGGCTGCTGCCTACCCCTAAAATATAGACCAAAAGGTCAATATTAAAAATGTATAAAATGGTGAGGTAATTGGCGCTGCCTAAAAAGGTCTCTAAAACTCGGGTAAATCAATAGCTCATATACAGAAAAAACATCTCATATATATATAAATATATATATAAATATAAAGTGCAGTCTAAAAAACAGTATAAAAAATGTATATGTTATAAGTTAATACAACTAAATAAATATAAAATGTGAATATAAAGTGGAATAATGCAAATACCAGTGCGCATATCATCCAACTATATCTACTAAATGTACATGCACATGTGCAGAGATGATGGGTTTGGTCAGTAAATGCTGGCTAGTGTGTCCTCAGTTAACAAAAATAGAAAAGGAATGTGAACTTCCAATCTGAATAAATTGCTGGTGGTGATATCAGAAATAAGAAAAAAGAGAGAAACTGAGGGTGTGCAATTAGTGCAGTGAAATACCACCTCAAAATTAAAGTGTAATGTGGTATATATGATCCAACAAAGATATTTTTAAAATAATAGTGATAAAGTGCTATTAGTGCGAGTGATGTAAATGGAAAAATATATATCAATATTAAAAAAGGTCAAAGGGATGTAATTTATATATAATAGTCTATGGCAGTGTTTAAAAAGAGCTCGATCGATCAAATAAGTAGAGAATGTCCAAAATAAGTCCATATAAAGGTGAGCTATAACAGTATTCGGCTCCCCGGGTGATTTTCGTGGTGCTCCGGGTATTAAGGTGCCGGGTGTGGAAACAGTGCTCCCTTTTTCCCAATCTCTCCCGCACTCACCAGAAAATATCACCCCTACACCCCCTCAACACCAAAGATACGAGTCACCCAGATATCAAGTCAATACATATAATAGATTCTCCCCATTGAGAGACAGAAGACCACACGCACCCAGGGTTAATTTTAGGGAGGACAGACCACAATATGGGCGAGGAGATTTTTTTCAAGGGCCAAATCGGGGAAGACCCCCCATCCAAAGAGGATGGCACAATCCACCGAGAGGGTCTGGCTAGAGAGGACCCCCGAGGCCAACCAACAACTGGAGACCAATAGGGTATACCAACAACCAAGACATACCCTACCACAGGGGATGGAGGAACCCTGCCCCTCAGAATCAGTATACTGGGAGGCCGAATTTTTGGACCAACAACTGGGAAGGAGAAAATGCACGAGAGGTACGTGGCGGGAGGAAGAAAAAGAAGGAGAGAATTTTAGGCAGCGGAATTTTTAATCTTAGCGGCATACATTTTAACAAAGAGGAATTAAAGGTTTTAGATTTAGGTTTAAAATATGCCCCTCACAAAAACATAGATAAGTTCGGAACATATATAGATGTCCAAAAGTTTTTAAGGAAACTAAACATAAAAAAAAATTTTAACCTTAAGGGAGAACACAAGACCACCACAGACTTACGTTTTAAACATACTGATCTTAGAAATCGATCGGTTTTTAATCCCAAGGTTCCCAATAATAACTGTTTACTAGCTTTTAGAAAAATGGTGGAACATGACATTAAACAGATGGAGGTACACAATAAAAAAGACAAAGGAATTTGGGAGGCGATTAAGAAGATTGAGGAGACGAAAGAGGTAGTGATACGCCCTGCGGACAAGGGTGGGGGTATTGTCATCCTCAAAAAGCAGGACTATGAGGATGAGATGAAGAACCTTCTACAAATTCCAAATACTTACAAGAAATTAAAAGGGAACCCAGTGAAAGAATACAAGGAGAAATTGAAAGCATACATAAGTAAAGGCAAAGAACTAGGTATACTTACAGATAAAGAGGGCAGATACCTATTACCCAAATCTGCTAGAACACCGGTTATATACCATCTCCCGAAGGTACATAAAAGAGCAGATAAATCACCTGGAAGACCGATCATTAGCGGAATTAACTCTTTGTTCTCAAGACTGGGAGAATACCTGGACAAATTCTTGCACCCGCTAGTATGTAAGGGCAAATCACACCTAAAGGATAGTACCCAACTTATGGAGGAAATAAAACAATACCCTACAAACCAGGACCCATTTCAAGCCTACCGATAAAAATGGGTATGTAAGGGCAAATCACACCTAAAGGATAGTACCCAACTTATGGAGGAAATAAAACATTTGAAGATAGAGGACTCCTGGATTTTAGCAACGATTGACGCCAACTCATTGTACACAAGCATCGACCAAAAAGATGGCCTAGAAGGTGTAAAAAAGGCATTAATTGCAAACACGGACCTGAGACAAACACAAATTAATTTTATACTTGAGGGTCTAAAACTTGCAATGGCAAGTAACTATTTTTGGTACAACAATACTTTCTACGTACAGTCTAAAGGCGTCGCAATGGGGGCTCGGTATGCCCCCAGCGACGCAAACCTGTTTATGGATATGCTTGAGGAACAATTGATATATGGCACTAGTAGATCGCACCTTAAATTTTACCGTCGGTACATAGACGATATCGTCATGATATGGACTGGTACACAAAACTCTCTTGATGCCTTTTTAGATGAACTTAATAATAACATTTATAGCATAAATTTTACGGGAAATTACAATCTAGAAAAAATTGACTTTCTGGACCTACAAATTTTTAAAGAAAACAATACCCTACAAACCAGGACCCATTTCAAGCCTACCGATAAAAATGGGTATATACCTATGTCAAGTTGTCACCACCCAAAATGGAAATACAATATACCGAGGGGACAATACATGAGGATTAGACGCAACTGCACAAAAATAGAAGATTTCGAAACCCAGGCAGAGATACTAACAGCTAGATTTGAAGAAAAGGGATATCAGAGATCTGCCTTGGAAATAACCAAAAATAAAGTGAAAAGGGAAGATTTATTTGAAAATAGGAGACAAAACAAAGAGGGGAATTTTGATTGTGCTTTTATTTCGGATTTTAACGTACAATATAGAACAGTTGAAATTTTTTTTAATAAATATTGGCCAATTTTAAAATCAGATAAGACATAATCTAAAATTTTACCTAACAAGCCTCGTTTTATATACAGGAGAGCCCCCACGCTGAGAAACAAACTGGTGCATAATGTAATAGACCCACCTAAAAAAGTGGAAATTTTTCCAAATATGAAAGGGTTTATCTGATGCCGAAAATGTCTAGCGTGTAAAAATAATCCAGCACAAAAGAAAAAAACTATGGAATTTAAATCTAGGGTTAACAGAAAGGTCTTCCAAATCAGAAATTTGATAACTTGTCATACCACGCACGTGACTTACGTTATAGAATGTCCGTGCGGCCTGCAATACGTGGGAAGGACCACCCGACCACTCTTAGTACGCATTAGGGAACATATAAAAAACATGAGAAACGGTTTCCCTAAACATAGTCTATTGAGACATTTTAAAGAGGCACACAATCGCAACCCTAAAGGTCTAGTGTTCTATGGAATTGACACCATTAAAGAAGATTGGCGAGGAGAAAATAAAACAAAAAAGATATCGCAAAACGAGACCAAGTGGATCTACCAGCTTGAGTCACTCCAACCTGGAGGACTCAACCTGGATATCGATCTCAACTGTTTTATCTCAGATTTTTAACTTATAAGAATTTTTAAAGAATTTTGAAGGTATTTTTTTGAAATTCACAATTTGGTATCTGTTTTATCTCTCTTAGGATCTAGACATATTTATATCCATTTCTTAATAATTTTTTCTACACTGAGCTTTATAAAATATGGCAATGGATACATCTCTAGATTATATAACCAAGTAGAGGTATTTATTTAATATTTAATGACATTACCCTAGGAAGACAGAAACCTTGCGTTTCTGTTACAAATGTACTAAGTTTATAATTCTTAGAGACTAGAAGAGATATGTCATTGATCATTTGTATTCAAAGGATAACAATGTTTGTAATGTGTGGATATCAGACCACAGGATGGACTTTCAGGCCTACACATAGATTTTTTATATGCACTTTAAATATTGTTTACATACACAATTGTTTACAATAACCCCCAAAAACACATCTCTAAATCTGATCTGAACATGGCCAATTTTTTTGGTAATTTTTCATGGTAATTTTTTATGGTAATTTTTTATGATAATTTTTTATGATAATTTTCTATGGTAATTTTATATATTTATATATATAATATGAAATTAACCCCCCGTTGTACTATTATGATTCCCACCTATTAATATTATATCCACTTCCCTGAATAACACACATTTTTATATCTATCATATTTTATATATTTTTATACACATATACTTATATCTTTTCCTTTTAAAAGTTTTTTTCAAATAATAATATTTTCCCTATGCACAAATATAGATATCTATTAGATTAAATTATTTTAGTATCTCTACATTAACTTATATATGGAAACTTTTATATTCACTATTTGGACATCATATTTAATATTTCTCCCTTGTATTATATTCAAGTTATAAATAATCATATGATGAGAGGGCTTTTTTTCTTCTCATAACCTTTTAATATCTCCCAACAATATATATTTCCTTCTATGTGAAACAGAACTGACAGATACATAAACTATCAATGCCTTTTAACGGATATTCACTGCTTTCCCCTAATAATTATGATCGCATCATTTTCTACCTAGCAACTACTGACAGTATTCTATGTTTTTTCCGATTGGCCGCATAACAACTCCACATCACTTATTAGGAATAATCCACATACCCCAATTCTGCCTAGAAACAGATTACCGCTTCCTTTAAGCTAGTTTTAATTGATTGGCTAATAGAGTCAGTTTCATCCGTTTGCCTAGTAACCATACAACTTTTATACCGAGCGGAGGTGACGGTAGTTACGCTTCTGAAGACGTCATTGATGACAAAACGCGTCAAGCGTAATTACGTCACTTCCGCATTGGTGGAACGCAGATCCGGCGGTTGGTCAGCACAGCATCCCAAAAGCCACCACTAAAGAGGGTCTTGCGGTCCCTACGATATCTATCGCCTACTTTTGCCTTTTAAATGTGAGTACACTGTTTATCTTTTCAATAAAGAGTATATTGCTTAAACGGTACATCACTATATGAGGCTCTCTTTCTCTATATGGAACCCTGGATAGATGCCCTATGAGTACAATTGGTATATGACCTATACGGTATACACGGCTACAGGTTTACTTTAAAACAGGGATCAGCCTATAGGAACACACCTGAGCGTTTTTGTTGCAGGCGTTTTTTTTGGGCATTTTTTGGGCGTCTTTGGAGGCAGGCATAACATCTGAACTTCTGTATAGGGGTATATATACACACACACATATATGTATATATACACATACACACATATAGGTGTGAAAGTAGCGGAGCCACATCCCTGCAAATAATTTAATTAGCGCAGGCATAGGGTTCTGCTACTTTCACACCTATATGTGTGTATGTGTATATATACATATATGTGTGTGTATATATATATACCCCTACACAGAAGTTCAGATGTCATGCCTGCCTCCAAAGACGTCCACAAAAAAGCCCAATAAACGCCTGCAACAAAAACGGCCAGGTGTGAAAGTAGCAGAGCCCTATCCCTGCTCTACTGCAATTTTAAGACAAATGATCTTTTTTCTATGGAGGTCACCCTACACTACACTACGGTCACCCTGACACTTAACACTTTCCCTACAGAAACTAGATTATCGAATCTAACTATAGTGGAAAATAGTACCCTAACTACACTAGATATCCCTTTCCTCACACTAATAATTGCTAAATTACACTTTTGAAGCAGGAGTAACAGAACTGCTTCCACTCTCTTCCACATCCCCTATATTACAGTGCTAGAGATTTGGCGGGGCTATGTTATATACTGGGGGGCGTATTCACTACTGATTGGCCTCTGGACCCCCTAGTTACTCCAATCACATTCCTAGCATCCTCCTGCCCCCTAAATTGGCTTTTACTAATGTTTCTGGTCCAATCACGGGCTTTTGAAGAGGTTGTAAACTCAATTGTTTTTTTTTTCTTTTTCACCCTGAAAGAGAAACACATAATGAGCTAGTATGCATCGCATACTAGCTCATTATGCAATACTTACCTTAGAACGAGCCCCCTGCCGTGCCGCCCGCTCACCTCTATGACGGACGACATGTTCAGTCGCCCGTCTTCCGGGATCGCGGCATCCGGCCATCTGATTGCGGTGAAGTCACTCCCGCGCACGCGTGCGGGACCAGACGGTCACGGCACGGGACTCTGAAGGAACGGCACCAGCGGCCGTTCCTTCAGAGTGCATGCGCCAGTGACGTCACTGGCTGCATTTAAGGTAAATATCTCCTAAACTGTGCATGTTTAGGAGATATTTACAGTACCTATAGGTAAGCCTTATCATAGGCTTACCTATAGGTACAACTTGCAGAGGAGGGTTTACTTCTTCTTTAAAGCCCAATTCCTGTCCCATTGCATTTTGGTCGGTTCTGGTTGCCGAATTCGGCCGAATTTCGAACAGTCAATGTTCGGGTCGAACCAATGGTCGACCCAAACCGTTCGATCATCCCTATTACCAAAGTCTAAATTCCCCACATTAACTAACCACTCAATACAAGTTAACCGTCCTCAATAAACAGAGCAGAGTACAGTGTTCATGGCCATTTACATGGTAGTGCAATTGTATGAACACTGATTATTCAGAGAAAATCTGTTATTTTGCATTTACACAGTTTAACTTTTTTCGCACACAAGCGCAGAGGTGGTTTTTATGCATCACATGTAGGGCCGCCCATTCATTTTAATGGGCTGCCCTACTCATGAGCAACATGGAAAAGAAGTCCCTTGCCCATTCCCCACCAGCACTGCCACTAATCCCATTGTTATATACTACCCTAGCCTGTCCATATACTACACAAAAAAATTCCACAGAGTTACCACACTGGCTCATCCACAAATACGTAAGGGATTTGTCCAAATATTGGCAATTCCCCAACCTGTATACCCTTTCACCAAAATTCTAATAGCTTAGGTTGGTGCAGTCCCAAGACATTGTAGACCAAATAAAAAAAATAAAAAAAGGGGGGGGGGAGAGAAACCACTCCAAGAAAGTCATGTAGAGACACTCAAGTATTAATTCAGGTTATTTTATTATTGAAAAAATGTACAAAAAAGACCACTTATCACAAAAAGACCTTCACCAACATGATAAAAAGTGACAACTGACAGTGTCAGTATTAAAAACAGACATGAGAATAAGGCAGCTGCACATGCTTTACCCATCCACTTAAACACTCAGCCACCACATACAAAATTCGCTTAAGTAGAGTTCATAATGATAAACATGTTAATATAACTGGATGTCGACCAGGTGTATATGGGTGGCTCCAGTGGGGGAATGGGTAAGTAAGGCAGTAGGGTATCAGGTATAGTAGAGATTTAACTGAGATCCAGTCCAGCAAGGTAGGGGTTAATAGGGTGACTGTTTGTCTTTGGATAATGCTGATTAGCATATAAGTTGCTGATCAGTACAAGGGTCCTGCCTGATGGACACTGTTACTTGATGCGGTGTATGAGTGGAAGGATAGAAGAGTCACACTCACCACTGTCATTATCTCCAATGTCTCAGTCCTTATGCAGGTCTCCTGCTATCAACCTTCCTGCTTGGGTCTGTCACGGCTTTAATCCGCGTTGGTGATCTCACTGATCACACCTGAGGTGTCGGGTCAAAGAGGCATGCTCGCCGTAGCCTTTCCCATAGGTCGTCACGGGATAGTGGCGTGTACGCTGTCATGTTTCACTGGCCAATCATGCCAGTTTCCTGTTTATAGACTACTCTAGCCTGTCTATATACTACCCTAGCCTGTTGCATGTAACTCTGACTTTCTGTTCAATTTTTAATTTTAATTATTGTGATATAAAAGAATGCATGTGGGGGCCTTTCGGTGAGTGTTTTTTTTTGGTTGGTGGGTGGGTCAGCATTTCATTATCTGACCCAGGCAGCACAATTCCTTTGGCCAGCCCTGCTGCCTGTCAGTACACCTTGAATCTATTTAAAAGTCTGAAAATGTATTAACGTAATCAGATCCCATCAAGTGTAAGTGCAATGGTTCAGAGTTGCTCAGGACCTACCTGTCTCTGAAATGTTGCAATTTCACTCCATGTGATCTGACCACTTTAAAACTTTTTGAAAAAAATCCATGATCTGCTAAAGCATATGCTTTCCAATATGTTGATCACCAGTTAACCAGATGATCATTGCTGCAACACCCCTGCCCCAAACACAGAGATCCTCATCACAAGCCACATTGCCATGGCGCCCTCAGTAGAAGTCTCTGAATGACGAAACCGGTCAGGGCATGAGCAATGCATTTACCATAGCAGCAGGACACCAGGCGGGGATTCAGCAATACTTGCGGACTTCCTGAACGCTGACGAGCAACACGGAAGTCTGGTAGGCTCCCATTGGTATCCAAAGCTGCTCTGCTTTTATGATTTTATGCTGTTTCATCTAATGTGTATGTAAGTGCATTTGTGAAGGGGGGTTTGGGCATGAATAAATCTTTATCGGCAATACTGCTCAATACGCCCCTATCTTTTTTTCCTATGCACTATGCTGGAGCGCTGCACGTCCAGGTGATCAGCGGTATACATTCTTTCTACAAGTGGATCTTGGAGATATTTTGGTCTGGATCTATTAGTGGATTTGTTGGGCGATTGTCTTGCCATTATCTGGTAGGGAGTGATGCACACGGTGAGCTGAAGGGATTGAGCATTCTTTTCCGGCTCCAACACTGGTGATTGATCCCCTTGTGGATTCTACAGAGACTTTTCTACCACTGTCCCTATGAACTGTATCTGGACTTACATGTCATGATAACTTATATGCCATGATTTAGCGCTGCTTGTGCATACGGTTCTTGACAATTGTTGAGATGATATGCACCTGTTTTTTATCCATGTTTTATGTTTAGGCAGCAGCTGTTTCTCATCTATTATAATTTTAATTATTGAGTCATATGTATTTTGCTCATTAATGACTACCTAAGCGCTGGGTGATTGAGATCGGTGTGTGGTCACTTATAACTCAGTCCTTTTTTCTATCACATTGCCATATTGTTTCTTTTTTATAGATACCCAGGGCAAAAAAAAATCAAAGAAACTGCCAGAGTATGGCCAGCTTTACATAGATATACATATACAAACATGGTGCAAACAGAGGTGGAAGGGGGCAGGAGTGGGCTCTACTGAAACTGAAGTAGATGATTTCTATCACTTGGTGCAGATAAGAACTGTGAAGCTGTGCAGTGCTGACTGGACAGGAATGTGGCTAGCAGCACTGCTACAGTGAAGATATTTTTGTGCTCCCCCCTACATGAAAACACTGTGCTCGGGGCAGCTGCCTCCTGCTTCACCCATGAACTGCTGTTTGCATACAGTTAGGGCCAAAATTATGCCTAGCCAGCATAGATCACGGACTAGGGTAGTAGGGCTGACCGTGCATGCGCAAAGTCATTTTCACTTTAGCGAGAAAGCAGAAAGAGTTGCCCTGCAAAACAAAACAAAAAGAAATGGACTTAAAAAAGTTATACCCAGGGGCGTGTCCTAGTTGCTGCTCCGAATGGCTGCCTGATCCAGATATTACCTCCACAAGGAGGACTGAGACACATGGACTCATACTTGGTGTGTCCTGCAAGAAAAACCGTACCGCGGGACCCTGCCACCTCACTGCCTTCTTTATGCATCCAGAACACAGGGGATCTCAAGATGGCGCTGGGAAGCCACATGGCTCTCCTCCCCTGCTGCAGCTACATGGACACCTGGGCCAGGAGCCGCTCTCTGATATGGAGGACAACACCTCAGACCTCTCTCCTTCTGCAGCACCTGACAGAGGTAAGAGGGTAGCTAACTCCCCTGCACACTCCCCTCTCAAGGCTCCCTCTGCTAAAAAGCTATACTGGGCTGACACAGACAATGCCCCAGCAGATCAGCAGGTTGATTATACTGAGCAACTAGCCAGCTTCCCAGGTAACGACACTCCTGCTAATGAAACCACCTTAAAGGTAATGTTGCTATTTCTGCAGGCTGGCTTTCATGCTGAATTGCACTCCTCAGTTTCCCAGTTATCTAACAGGCAGGACTATGTGGAGGATGGAATGGCGCATTTAGAATTCCAGGAGTCTGAAGTAGCTAAATTGCATGAATTAGTTGATGCCCATGACTTATGAAATGAAACTATTCGTAAACTCCAGTTGAAAATTGCTGATCTGAAGGATCACTCCAGATGCACCAATAATAATCTGAGAGGCATTCCGGAAATTGTCAAATCATGAGAGCTGGTCCCTTATATACAACAATTATTTCTAATGTTGATCCTTGATTTGAGTCCTAGGGACCTCCTCCTGGATAGGGCCCACAGGATACCGAAACCATCCTACCTCCCTGATACAACACCCAGGGATGTTCTCGTCAGGATCCACTTTTACCACATTAAGGAGAGGGTCCTAAGAACCAGCAAATCTGACCAGTATTTATCCCCTCAACACATGGGAGTGGCCCTCTATCAAGACCTCTCAGCAGCAACTGCCCAAAGGAGAAAGAAGTTTGCTCCTATAACCCAGGTGTTACGAGACCACCATGTCATATGTTGCTGGGGCTTCCTGAGGAAACTCCTGGTTATGTACCAGAATCAGCAGATCACTATCTCCTCACCCAAAGATGGCTACAAATCATTTCAAAACTGGGGCTTCTCATCTTCACCCCCACAAACCACTACCGGAATAAGCCATCTCCCAACTCTAGAGCCACCTGATGATTCTCCAGTCACTGAAATCCAATGTCCTATGATCTCTCTTGCTATAATAGATTTTTTTTTTTCTCCTCAGAACAAGATGGCTGGTCTGTCTATATCCATTACAGTTGTTGTTAATTCTTGATCACCCAGGCAGTGGAGTTCTTTAAATCCACTTTTGATTTCAATCCTCTGGCACTATCCCAGTGCACACCCCCAGGCACATAGTGTTCTAAGCACATGCCAATTTATTCTTACTAGTACTCAGTACTCTTTTGTTACACGGTCATTTGTAACTATTAATTAGTGATTTTTGTTATCTCCAGGTATCGTTCCACACTCTTTCTTTTCCCTATCTCCCCACAAGGGTTGTCGCTCTCTTGTTGTGATCCCTCTCCGTGCCTTGTTGACACTACCAAGTTTATTCCCTAATGGCTTTACGCATAACCACCTTGAATGCTAAAGGGCTTAGTAGCCCTTTCAAAAGATCAAGCCTTTGGAAGGAAGCCTCAGCTCTAAAATCTGATGTCTTGTGCATTAAGGAGATGCACTTTAAGCAAAGTAAGGCTCCCTTTTTCTCTCATCACCTCTTCCGCCACACATTTTTTGCAAACTCTAGTAACAAGACCAAATGTCATGATAGCGGTATGCAACTCAGCCTCCTTTCAGCTCCGCCATGTACCCAGTGGGCATGTTCCTCATACTGGATGCCCTGTTCAATAACTGTGTGACCGATATATTAAACATCCCTGAATTACGTGGTATGCCCAGGGTAGCAAACCAGGTGCCCTACTAGCCAAGCAGGTTGAGCATAAAGCAGTGCTATCCAAAATCTCCTCCATGCAAATGTTCCAAGGTAAAACAGTTCATAATAACCCTATAGACATAACTAACTGCTTTCAAGATTTTTTTTCCTGATCTCTATAATCTGAATGCTTTCTTCCTTGTTCTTTCTCCAACTCCCTCCCAAATTACCCAATTTCTAGACTCAATCAAAAAAAAACATAAAAAACAAAACACAGAGTGCTACGAAGACCTCTAGCATATGAAGGGTGGATGAACAGAACTAATAAGCAGCTGAATCCAGGGAGGGGGGGGGAGGGGAGGGAAGGGGAGGAAAAAAAAAAAAAAACACAGGCAATAAAAAAGGTTGTAGCTGCAAATGGACATAGGCATAAAATGGTACCATACAATAGGGGACAATGGGATACCATAAATAGGTTGATGATCCTAAAAGGGATAAAGTCCGTGGGCACTGAGCTGCTCTTCCACAGATGAGGAGGAAGAATCTGTACAGACAAAAAGAAGAGGGGAGAAGCGCTCTAAGTGCAGACAATTTATTGCAGATAACAAGGCAGGTGATATACACTCACTAGACATGAAGACTGAAAAGCTGTATGTGTCAAAGCAATCCTGCAGCCATCCTCTGGAGGGTGTCCTCTGGTCACAGGAAGCCGTATGCAGTACTGTCACTGGCGGTGGGAGGGAAGAAAGCCGGCTGTCTCCCACAACATCAGCGGTGAGCGGTCAAGCGGCTCGGATCTGCGGTTCCATGTTGCGAGTGATGGATGGAGGCACTCTCACCCACAGGGATGGTGGGATCTGTCCTATGTGTTACGGCATGCACGACGCGTTTCTGAGCATGCGCGGGGTCCTCTGCACCCGGCGCGCTCTTTCATCAGGTGCTAGAGTGCCGTAGTCTCTGTGGGGCTTTATGTAGTGCTGAACAAGAGGATAATTAGGCACAGCTGAAGTAAGGGGATGGCAACCGCCCACAGCACTGAGCAATAACCTAACCAATCAAACATTTTTGTAGCAATGGGAGAGATTAAAAACAACTTAGAAGTGGAGTATGATCGGTCGGCTGCCCTTAAATACACATGTATGTGGGCTAGACAACCGCTTATCACAGTGATAGCAAACAATTAGGCAATACAAAACATATAATAAATGTAAAATAGGGGTAAGCCTGGGTTCATCAAGGCTTATGAAGCACATGTAAAAACGTTCCAGGTTTTAAACGATACAATTATAAAAATAAAAAAGTTAATAAAAAGCATCTTTAAAAGGTATATTTTAAGAGCTAATGCATAATACCTATACAGGCTGTGGTATGGAGAAACATATAAGCAAATGAAACAATAAAAGGAGGGAGGGGGAGGGGGGGGAGTAAAAAAGCCTTATATATTGGATAAGAAAATGGAGGATGGATATAACCCATATATAGGTGTACATATGTATATCCTAATAATTATATTTTCTGTATAAAGGATTTTTATATGGATTACCAACTACGGTACCACATGTATGATATATAGGGGAATAAGCCTTCTGATTGCTCAGTAGGTAAACCTTATAAAGTTTGTATAAAAGATTTATATACCAGAAGCAGGGCCAAAGTGTATATATTAAAAAATCATCTGATATGATGTGATGAAAAAATAATAAATAAAGACCAACAGAAAACCCTGATAATAATTATAAGATAGTGTGCACGTCTAATTCTTCATTTAACCCTCGAGGAGCGAGAACATCTAACGTATAGATCCAGAAAGTCTCTCGCATACATAATTTGGAAAATCGTTCTCCCTCCGGCAAGTCTTTGGGAATCGATTCGATAACCCAAATTTTTAGTCCCTCGGTGGATTTTCCATGGACTTCTGAAAAATGTCGAGGGACACTATGAAGGTCACATCCACCTTCAATAAGACGGCGATGTTTGCCGAATCGTTGTCTGACTGGTCTGATGGTTCGACCTACATAGAGCAACTGGCAGGGACATATCAGACAATACACCACATAGTCCCTCCTTTTATTGTTTCATTTGCTTATATGTTTCTCCATACCACAGCCTGTATAGGTATTATGCATTAGCTCTTAAAATATACCTTTTAAAGATGCTTTTTATTAACTTTTTTATTTTTATAATTGTATCGTTTTAAACCTGGAACGTTTTTACATGTTCTTCATAAGCCTTGATGAACCCAGGCTTACCCCTATTTTACATTTATTATATGTTTTGTATTGCCTAATTGTTTGCTATCACTGTGATAAGCGGTTGTCTAGCCCACATACATGTGTATTTAAGGGCAGCCGACCGATCATACTCCACTTCTAAGTTGTTTTTAATCTCTCCCATTGCTACAAAAATGTTTGATTGGTTAGGTTATTGCTCAGTGCTGTGGGCGGTTGCCATCCCCTTACTTCAGCTGTGCCTAATTATCCTCTTGTTCAGCACTACATAAAGCCCCACAGAGACTACGGCACTCTAGCACCTGATGAAAGAGCGCGCCGGGTGCAGAGGACCCCGCGCATGCTCAGAAACGCGTCGTGCATGCCGTAACACATCGGACAGATCCCACCATCCCTGTGGGTGAGAGTGCCTCCATCCATCACTCGCAACACGGAACCGCAGATCCGAGCCGCTTGACCGCTCACCGCTGATGTTGTGGGAGACAGCCGGCTTTCTTCCCTCCCACCGCCAGTGACAGTACTGCATACGGCTTCCTGTGACCAGAGGACACCCTCCAGAGGATGGCTGCAGGATTACTTTGACACATACAGCTTTTCAGTCTTCATGTCTAGTGAGTGTATATCACCTGCCTTGTTATCTGCAATAAATTGTCTGCACTTAGAGCGCTTCTCCCCTCTTCTTCTAGACTCAATCAGGCTTCCCTCTCTTACTGAGGAACAACTTATTCACCTCCGTTTTCTGAGACTGAAATAAAGAAAGCAATATGTTCCCTGCCCTTTCACAAAGCTCCGGGTCCAGATGGCTACTGTAATGAGTATTTCAAAACCTTTGCAGATGTCCTCACTTCTTATCTCTGTAAGGCTTTCAATAAAGTTATGAATACTGACGACATCCTTAAGGAGTAATTGGCAGCCCATATAGTTACCATACCAAAGCCAGGTAAGCCTCACGAAAATCCCGCTAATTACAGACCCATCCCACTTTTAAATATGGTTCTTAAACCTTACTCCAAAATGTTAGCTTCCCATATATCACTATAGATCCTCTCATTAATTCACCTAAACCAAGTGGGTTTCATTCCCAAATGTCAAGCCTCTGATAGCACCAGGAGGTTCCTAGACCTCATTCAATGGGCAAGTGTCACAGAAAGCCTTCTCTGCTCCTCTCTTTGGATGCAGAGAAGGCATTTGATAGAGTACATTTGACCTACCTAACAGCGGTATTGCTGAAATTTGGCTTTACCGGGCCCATGAGCAATGCCATTTTTGCATTATATTGTTGCCTGTTTGCTAGAGTCTTGAACTCAGGGATAATGTTGGACCCCTTCTCTGTAAGCAACAGCATAAGGCAAGGCTGCCCCCTCTCACCATTCATTTTTGCAATGGTGATAGTACCGCTTGCGGAAGCAATCCAAAGTCACCCTTCACTTTCAGGCATGCAGGTAGGTAACGTTGTCCAAACAATTGGACTATATGCAGACGATATTATTGTATCAATGACTGATCTTATCAGGTCTCTCCCAACTCTACATGACTTGCTGCAGATGTTTGGCCAAATCTCCCTGTGTAAGATCAACTGTTCCAAGTCCTGTATGCTAGACATCTGCATTGACCATGCTACCAAGCAAAATTTATCATGCACTTCCCCTTTTGCTTGGGCCCCCGGCTTCCTCCCTCAATTATTTAGGGATTCAGTTCACAGCTCCCTCTAACAATACTCTTCGCATTAATATGGAGAACCTCCTCAAGAAACTCAAGGATCTCTGCTCCACCTTGAGAGTAGTCAAAACATCCTGGGCGAGGAAGATAGCCTTCTCAAAAATGTGAAAATAAAAGAAATTGATGCTGCGCTATGGTGATGCGTGAAACAACTCAAAGTGCTGCTGTGCAAAAATCAAATAGATATTTCAAAGTGACAGTGCAAAGAAATCAGCGCAAAAAGGTTGTAACTGATCATAAAAGCAATAACTGGAAAAATAATTACTAATATCAACATTCATACATTAAACAAGTGTCTAGTGCACCCTGTGCAATTACCATCAATAAATACAATAATAAATATATAAGGTGAAAAATTCCTCATAAAGTTCCATATAAGTCCCATAAAAAGTGCTTCAGCAAGTAGCCAGTAAAAGATAGTTCATAGAAAGTGCTTAGGTGCTGAGGAATCTGTGCAAAATCATGCTGACATTGTGATGTGATAATGGTGAATATCCTCTCCCCTTTGGATGTTCCACTTACCGGACGGAATGGACCCCTAGACAATACTGTGTAAGGGTCATTCAAGCTTAGTCCAGTAAGGAACCCAGGCAATACCCTTTAGGCTGATCGGGCAATCAAGTGAACCTCCAACATGTAGACTCAGCAGGATAATAGGACCATATGGGGAAGGAAAGACTCACAATAGTGTAATACTGATAATTTGAGCGTTTATTGAAAAAACATAATTGGATCACTCACATTTGGTAAGAGAAAGCAGTCTTGGTATGTCACACATCAGGTATTAAAGATCGTTCAGATCGCGGTGTGCTCGGGGCTCCCTTGGTCCCGGCGTGCGTTCCACCGCTACCGGAAGTGACGTCACGGCAAGCGTAGGACCGGAAATTGCGTTGACGCGTTTCACCCTCCTCCAGGGCGTTATCACAGACGTATTTCCGGCCTCAACCAGGAAGGGTGTATTTATACCCCCTCCTCATCTAACACATTGACCACTTCCTGTTCCTATTGGGTGTACCTGGCCTCATGTACACCCAACCGGAAGCCGCTTACGGACCATATTAAATTTAAACCTTTATTCTACACACTAAAATATTAAATATTAAAACAATTGCATATACTCTGCATTGCATGACATCAAAATACATATAACCGGGATACACCAATACATATTATGAATAAATAAAATAACTACCACCACAGCGAGGTATGAATCACAGCGCTATAAATGTACCTGCTATTTTCATCATTTCTGAAGGTACGTGCAGGGTAAAAATGTTGGTTGTTTATTAAGGATATATATCAGTTTGAAAAATTAAAAAGATGGGAAAATTTTTTTTTTTAAAAATGAATGTTAAAAGATTTATATAAAATAGCTGTGATTGACCCTCATTAAAAAAATAAATATGAAGGGTGGGAAGATACACAGGAAAAATAAGAAATTCAATACAAGGCTAAAAAATCATGGATCGCTCAATAAATATATGTCAATCATGCAGATAATAGGATAATAAATATTACACAAGGAAAATAGATGCCACATATTATCTACCTTTTTCACAACTTACCAACTACCGTTCTGGCCTCCCACCTAACTACAATCCAGCAAACTCTTAATGCCTTTATCTGGAATAACAAACATCCCAGAATGAAACAATCTATTATGTGTACATCAACAAAGTACGTGGGAATGGGTGTACCAGATATCAAAAACTACTATAAAGCCATTTTTCTGACACAAACCGCCCATTGGTGGACATCTGACTCCCGTCCTGCATGGGCACAAATTGAGAAAACAGCCCTCAAACTTCCAACAAAATCTTTGCTAGCTACCTTAGGGCAATCAACCATACTCCTTTCTCAGCTCAGTGAATGCCACTATTAAAGTCTGAAGATCCATCTTTAAACTAATAAAAGGCATACCAAGGCACATCCTGTCCTCCCTTACTATCTTGGCTCTGGGTCTTCTTAGTGAAGATCTGTCCTTCAACTCTTGGGAAGCATTCAGAATTGTCTCCATAGGGGACCTCTTCGACAACCAGCCTATGAAATCTTTCCAAGCTCTACACACAAAATATGCCGTTCCCAACCAGGATTTTTACAAGTACCTCCGAATCAGGCACATCCTTAAAGACTACTTTGGTCACCGAGTAGTCTCCTCTTGGACATTATTCGCTTTTACGAACATCCGCCTCCTGTAACCAAAGGAATTTCACATCTCTATCACTTACTGAGCGGTGTAGGTCCTTAACAAAAGCTCTCATCAATGGTAAAATAGGAATCTACCCTTCACTTCTCTGATGACTTAAACCAATAGAATTCTGCATCTCACACCACGCCTCTCCTAAATGCCTCTTCCACTGAGAGTTCGCACAGAAACTCCTCCACCAATGGTACCATTGCAAGGATTTTTCTATCAACCAATTGTTGGCAGAACTGTGGAGGTCAAGGGTTAACTACTTACATCTGGTGGGCATGCTGAGGTCAAGTAATAATAAAAAAAAATTGATCCCAATTGTTGTAGAGGGAGGTAGTGGGCCAGGTACCCCCACATTGTGTTTCATGGTGAAGATGCTTTAATGGCAGGAAAAAAAAAAGAATGCAGCCACAAAATATAAGGATCTGTAATTTGAAATGCTATTGATTTTTGTTATTGGGTTCAAATATGCTGTAAACCTCTTTATCTTAGGATACTTGATACTTGTCTTATGCATAATTACAGGTAGTTCTCTTCTGGCATTCATATAGTGTTTTGATGTGGAAAAACTCTTTGGACTAGACTTGCTCTTTGTGGTAGTGTATGTACCTACTGTATTTGTTTGCTAACCTTCTGTTTTTATATATTAAAAGCTAAAACGTTGCCAATAAAATATGTTAAGAATGTAAAAAAAAAATAATTTGCATTATCAATCAGACAATAAAAAATAGAAACAAGGCTGGGGTTTGCTGCTGCCAGAGGTTTGAGTGGAATCCTTTGGATTCAAGATTCATTGCCCTTGTGAATTTATGTGCAGATTTCTCCATTAAAATTTTAAAAACCATAATGTACTGTTTGGCCCTTGAACTTAGGCCAGCAGGTTTAAAATGGCCAATAAGGGTGTAGCGCAGTTTAAGGTCCTTTAAAGCAGTAGTAAACACTGCTTGCTGACTTATACCTACAGGTAAGCTTATAATAAAGCAAAGTATTCTAAAATCAAGAAAACACAAAACAAATATTGCAGAACTCACTCAGATGGATACTCCAATTTTAAAAGGAAAACATAAGAGAACAGGAAAGCTAAAGAACGCCTATAGGCGTCAAAAAGGAGGAGGAAAGGAGGGAGGTGAAAAAAAAGTGCGGGAGGGAAGCCAGAGTGATGGGATACACATGTGCATCAGCAAGAAGGGCAGGAAGACTTCAATCTCCAGAGTAGTTTTCCAATAGGGCCTTACCCTCATCTGAATACACAGGCATGTTCCAATATGACAATGTTTTAGCATATTGCTCTCTCCTATTTTGGGTGGTAAGCACTAAGTCCTCTAAAGCATTAATGCTCCTGACCTTATTAAGCCACATGGCAATGGAAGGGGGGTTAGGGTCTTTCCAGCACATTGTAATACAAGCTTTGGCGGCATTAATCTTGTAACAAAAGACTGATTTATTATATGTCTTAGGAGGAATTTGTGAGCAGTGGATCAGGAAGAAGGCAGGATCCTCCAGTATCAGTAAATCTGTAAATTGTTGAGTGATCTTTTTCACCTCTGACCAATACTGTTTTAGTTTTGGACAAGACCAGAAGACGTGCAGCAAAGTCCCCTGTTCCTCACGGGATCTCCAGCAATGATCCGAAGCCCCTGGAAAGTATTTGCACAAAACCAACAGGATGTGATACCAGCACGTTAATAATTTATAATTGGTTTCCTGAATACGCCTACAAATGCATGATTTCAGGTCAAGGTGTATGATGTTCTGATATTGGTCAGATGCGAAGGTTCTATCAAGATCTCTTTCCCATTTGCTAAGATCAGGCATAATAAAATCATCTGGGGGGGTGGAGATTAATAGCACGTAAATCTTAGAGAGGGGACGGGGAAGGGGATCACTGTCCGCGTAGTAAGATTAAACTATTGTCAGCTGACATTGAAAGTTTGCAGTGGGTCACAACGTTTGAAGATAATGATGTAGCTGTAGCAATTGCCATAAATTTAACTCGTACCATCCACCCAACTGCATCAATGTGGAGACTGAAGGCCAAGCATCAGAGATCAAAAAATTAGAAACTTGGAAACAATCTCTCTCGAGGAGATCACAAATCAGGCCAGACACTGTGCCGGGGGGATACGTGGATTCCCCAAAATGGGAGACAGCAGTGATTGAGTGGAGGTAAGCTTGGGATTCTGGTAGGACAAAGAGCAGGCACAGAGTGTAGGGCCTATAGTGGGATGCATCTTAAGGCAAGCCGGTAAGGCTGCGTAACACCATGGAGCCCTACACAGGGGAATGGGATGTTACTGCTGCTCAATGGTCATCCAAAGATTAATATCTCCATGCCTACACCAGTCGATCACTCTTTCAAGGTGGGCAGCTTGGTAGTATTTGAAAACATCTGGAACTGCTACCCCGCCATAACATTTAGGCAACATCAAGAGGCGACTACAAACCCTGGGTCGTTTATGAGCCCATTTAAACTTAGTGAAAAGGGCATCAATTTAGCAAAAGAAGACAGAGAGAATGTAAATAGGTAATGTCTGAAAAAGATACAGAAACTTTGGTAAGATACTCATCTTAATTATGTTACAGCGACCAAACCAAGAATGCAGGTTTGGATGTAAGTAAGGGTGGGAAATTTAAAGCAAACGTATCAGCTGGGTTTGGAGAAATATGAGTGCCTAAATACTTTAACGCGGAAGATGCCCATTTGAGGTTGAAATTGAGTTTTAGAGTAAGAGGAGGGGGCAGGGAAACCCCCATGGATTCAGATTTTGTTAAATATTTTTTCAGGTGTGATGATGCTCCATAACAGTAACATTCCTTCAAGAGGTTAGGTAGGGAGATGTGCGGGTTGGACAGGGAGAAGAGCAGATCATCTGTCTAAGCGAAAACTTTATGGTTGAGATCTCCCTGCTTTACCTTTATATCCTGCCCTTGGGGGGATGGGCAACCTCCCTGTCAGTCTTGGCCTCAAGACTGAGGGCATATTAGTCGACAGTGATGGAGTCAGATAAGGAAGCATCTTGAGTCAGATGATAGAAAGTATTCTGTTTTTGGAGAGACAGTGCAGCAGCATCTTCAGCATCAGCTCACGTCATGTGAGGGGTCACTGTGTGGATGCTCCCCTTTAGAGAAGGATTAATTTTTCAGCTATATTCAGAGTCACCCATCCCTACTAGCAAAGAGTTCTGTTTATACTTTCTTTTTAACAAGGGCTCAGACCAAAAGTATTATTTTTTCACTTGATAATTGTATTACATGTGTGTGCTTGTTTATTACATGTGTATTGTTTGCTTTTCTTTGTAAGAGTATGGTGGTATCATTGCTGTATCATAACATAGCACTTTTTGCTTAATAAAAGCATGTTAATGTTTTTTTCTGCTTAAAGCGTAACTCCACTTTTGTTGAGAAAAAACATTCCCTTCTGGGTGATCTATGTACATTACAAGGATTTTAACAAACTTGCAAATTCCTACCTTTTGTTATTCTGAAGAAATCATTGTTTGTTCCTCTGTGCCTCTGTGCTGAGTGGGTCTAATGGGAGTGGTTTCATAATTATCTCTTAGGTGTGGTAGCTGCAGGGCTCTAATGAGGAAAGCTGCTGGGCCTGCATCCCTTTAGACGTGTTTCTATTGGGAGTATCTCACCAAAAATTGCATTTTGTTGCAGGGGATGCCAGAAATCTGACATGTATCTTATGCAGACTTCTGGGAAAATTGGTGAAGCAATCACACAAGCCAGAAATTATGTTTCTGGGGTGTGGCAGCTGCAGTGCTCTAATGAGGAAAGCTGCTGGGCCTGCATCCCTTTAGACGTGTTTCTATTGGGAGTATCTCACCAAAAATGGCATTTTGTTGCAGGGGATGCCAGAAATCTGACTTGTATCTTATGCAGACTTCTGGGAAAATTGGTGAGCCAATCACACAAGCAGGAAATTATGTTTCTGGGGTGTGGCCAGTACACATTCTGTGTACAGAACAGCCCCAGGTAGCCATATTGCAATGCATTTTCAGAAAATTACGAAAGCTGCAGATTGAAAAGGAAAGGTCATTTTTAATAACATTCAATTACAATATGATTTGTGTCGCAATTTTATACGCTATATTGTTTTTCTTTATTTGTTATTTTTTTTTCCCCCACCAAAGTGGAATTATCCTTTGTCTGTAGCCTTTGATCCATTGCCTTATTATACCTGTTTAATAGTGCTTTAATAGTGCTTCACATAGCACAAAAGGACAGAAATGAAAGTTATCTATGTAAATAGTAGCAGGATGTAGCTATTGTCGACTTACACAAATTTATAATATGCTTATTTTGTTTGATTGGCATACCCATGATAAGTTATTGTGAAGAAAATACTTCAGCCCTGCATGGAGTGGTCCAAATAGGAAAAATGTGTGATCTTAACTAGTTTTCCTTTATGATGATATTTATTTATTGCACTGTTTTTACAATACTATTAAGGGATGCAAACAAAACGTATTTCACACCAATGTTTCTCAACAGGTGACATAATTCTCTTATTTTTAAGGTGGACGAATCCATAAACAACTGTGATCATCAAGGGTTGTGAATACCATGCAGCTGCACAAGGTCCCTCTGGGACTTAGGGGCCCATTTTATTTTTTCTAGATGTGGGTCAGATAGGGACACAACCCACCTTTATCTAGCTAGTGATCAATACACAGTGTATACCTGTTTTTACTTGAACATCCATTACAGTTAAGTATTGGTATGGATATAGGTTTTCATATAGCATCTAGCAACATTTATATAAAAAATATAATTTTTTGATTAATGTAGATGATGAAGAAGTTATTTGCTACTTCATGGATGACCAATAGATCAGTCTCCGTGTAAAGCTGTAAATTCTACTACTGGATTTGAAAAACAATAGGAAGATGTACAGTTTTTATAGCCAGAAATTTCCCCAGAAGGAATTCAGGAAATATGCATTGTATGTAAAAAGCATTATTTCCTGAGGTTGATACCCAAAAGAGCTACACAATTGTGAGATGCTCTCTACTTCTGTTGGAAATAAAGTATTTGTTTATGAACTGCCGACCTACGTATCTAAGTACTAAAGAGTAAAGCACTCATATAAATGGACATCTAATTTTTTGTATGTATCAAGTGCTATTCAATGGAGGTTCCACACAAACAAATCAAATCTCTCTAAATGAGTATGCAGATTTTTGCACAATGGCATCCAATTCCCAAATGCTCTGGATAACTAATAACTTACAGTATCTCACTGGAATATAGATGACTTATTCCTAGTACACAAAATCGGACAAAAAAAAAAATACTGCTTCCGGAGCGATCGTCCGATAATCTAAATTTGTACATAGTTTTTGAGAGCCGTTCACGACAGTTAATGCGAAATTATCCAAAAGGACAAGCAAGAACATTTTTCTCGATAAAATAACAGATAATAGAACCAACGATTATTATTTATCCTTAAGAAATCGACATGCCAATGCCACACATGCTCAGAAACTAAAGAATACATTACAATGCAATACAATACAATACATTACATCATCATGGGAAGTTGTATTCTGTCTTACAAGAATTTACATAACTCTTGTAACCTATTCATTTTTGATATGAGACTTGCATGCAAAAAAAAACAGATGATCATTCGTCTTATTTTCTCATTGTGTGTACTAGGCTTTAGTGTACTTAATGGACAGGAATTATTCTTAAGCATGCAGAATTGATTTCCCAGAAGTACAGCAGAGACACTGTTCTCAGATCTTTATTCATTTGAGGTCAGTGTTTGATTAAAATTTGCACTATTCCAGGGTGTGATAAAGTCATGATGGAATGCCAAAGTTACTGGTATTGCAGGATGTATGTGCATACTTCACTACCCTGCTCCTCTACACCATTTTTTGCATCTGGCTGCAGCACAGACTTCATCAAGACATGGTTTCTAGTTATGTATCTTTTTTTTTTTAATTTGGCAAGTATTAACACACCTCTCTGCTCTTCTTAGAGAGAATGAGCTATATGTTTGTAGACCTCTAAATGCGTTTAGATTGAACATCTAGAGGTTAGAAGCAACACTCTCCACTCCAGAGCTTAATCTCTATCCTACCCTCATTGGAACATCCAGGGTGGATTTGTAGATATGGGGCTTTACGCAGCCTTTAGGTTTCCATGTGCCTGATTTGAGCTAAATATAGTATATTTGTGGTAAATCAATTTATATTCAAACTCAGTCAGCAAGCCATTTTATGTAATATTGTTTGCAGCGTCATGAATCTTTTTAATGTTCCATGCAGCCAACACATAACACATATGTTGCTCAATGACAGCCCAACTGTTTTGATGAAATGCTTATTTTTTTTTGTTCTCTTATTCCTGATTGTAGAACACGAATCTCTGTGAACATCGTATCTCTGTACTCTCAATTTCAGGGGATTCCAGAATCACTATCACCCTTGGGTTATTTTTGACTCTGTGGAGCTGTGTGCTGTGGAGCGGTTTCTAAGGGATGTGTTAAATGAGTCTATATGTTTTGCAGGCTTTGTACATGTTTTTGGGTTTGGTCTTTTATGAGAATGAGGCATATTTTTCCTTTTTAACTACAGCGATTGACTGTTTGATGGCACAAGGTCAAATAAAGGAGTGTCATTTTACCATTTGTTTGTAATAGTTTTCCCTTGAAGGATCATCCACCAATAAAGTCCTAGTTTTTTTCTCTCTATGCTTTTTCAGGGGAGTATAGGTGTGGTGCCAAGTCACGATGACAAAAACTGAAAATTCTTTTCATTGTTCAGTACAAAGTTTCTTTGTAAATTGCCAGGCTTTCATAATTACCACTTCTGGCTGATAAATTAGGATTGCATATCCCTACCACACACAGGCCCCTAACATATTCTACACATTTTTCAACATTTCATTTGTCCAAGTTGCTGCTACTTGAAGACAAGGCAGTTAGATTCTTACTGCCTAACTTGATAATTTTGTGTGTGATAGACTATTTCTTGTATTGCCTTGATAATTTTGTGTTAAATGAAACATGCCATAGGAGAATTGAGAGGGTTTAGCTTGCTATCTATTCCTTCTGAAAATGTTAGTCTTATGGCTATCATGGTGATGCATTGGCTTTGAAGTTCCCTGGGTCACTGAGCTGGAACAAATATAAAGATAAGAAACTACAACATTTTCTGACAATCATTTACAGTATATGTATATAGAGTAATACTGCGCTCATGAATAATTGTTAACAAATATTTATCAGAAAAGCTGTATGTATATAGAGTAATACTGCACTCATGAATAATTGTTAACAAATATTTATCAGAAATATTTTATCAGAAAAGCTGCAACACCAATGTGAGATATTTTTCACAAAAATTACAATAATATAATATATGTGTTGCGCTATATAAGGCAATAAAATGGATCCAAGTGAATCGTAAAAAGTTCAAGTGTTGAAATACAAGAAAAATGTGAAAAAATGTGAAGTCCAATGATGTGACAACCAATTAATAAAAAATGTATGTTAAAGTGGTGCGCTATTCAAGTGTGCTACTAAATCATATGAAGCCTCTAAGGGAAAATCACATAAATGATAAATACAAAAAATAAACCCGTGATCTCATAAAACTATTACTAAATTTCCCTGTGCAAAAGTGCTGAAAAACGGTGTGAAAAAAGTGTTCACCATAACTATTATTATAAAGAGTTCATCCAGGTAAAAAGTCCTGTGTAATAAAGATGTAGAATTCTTCCACCAATAAATCTGGTTGCAATGCGCGCTCACCTGCAGAGCATTACATCTGTGCTTGAATGAAAAATCTTTAAATCTCCATCCGATGACAGTAGGATGCTGTTATATTTTCCTCACATCAAAAAAAGAGTAAGAGAAAACACATGGTGCAATATTGTAACAATAAAGAAGTGAAAATACCACAGAAAAAAAGGCTGAAAAATATATGAATATAAAAATAAATCCGTGAGTTTGTTAAAAGTCCATCCATGAGAAAACTTGTGCATACAATAAAATTTGAGTGCTTTATAAAATTTTGAGGTGCCACAAAACAATCTTCCACCGATAGATCTGGCTACGATGCACGCTCACCTGCAGCACATTGTCAATGTGCCTTGAAATAGCTCTAGATGTTCAAATGGTAAATACAGGATGATGATTCTCCTCACATCAGAAGCTCCCACATAAATTAAAAAGCAAGGGAGATATCCATAGTATAGTATGAAAGTATCAAATTTATTAAATAAAGACAGATCTCACTCACATTAAGGTAAATAACTGTAAACATGTATCTCCTCTCCAAATGTGGCTCTCTCAGAGTTTAAGTCTGGCAACATGCCAAACGATCAGCTGTTTGTATCACAGCGAGTAAGCTGAAAGCCGCCATCACCAGCTCCTCCTACGCATTGAGTCACTGTCACTTGACTTCCTCAGGGTGGAGCTAGATGACTAAATGCTGGAATTCCTCCTCCTGTTTAGTGTTACCATAGTGACTCCCTGATCCAATTAGGCTCCTAATAGAACACACATAAGGACATTTAATATAAAAACGGACATAATGAATAGCGTACAACTAAAATCACAAGATGATTAAACTCATGGAAAGGTCCATAATATTCTAAATTGAGACATAAATAAAACCCTTGTATATACATAGCAGTGAAGCAAGTGAACAGCAGGATGGGGGGGGCAAAATAAAATTAATATGAATAATTATTCACTTTTATTTAGCATTGCGCGAGTGCTGTACTGGTGAATGCGCACCACAGGACTGGGCCCGGCCGCATCACATGCCACTCCAGGCATGGCAGCAGGGCAGGGCAGGAGCCCTATGTATAGACGGGGCTGTCTAACAGCCAGTTTTGGTCACGACTATTTAGGGGCAGTGTTCCCATCTTTCTGGCTTGGCAGAACTATCGCTATCTGGGGTGCTGCGGCTTCTGTTTTGCGGTGAGTTATACATATGATTCTTTGCAGTTTTTTTTTTTTCATTTTTTTGGTTTTTTTTGAGTGGTCAATTGAATGAACTAGCTATACTTACCATTATCAACTTACTCAAATAAACTAATATATTCACCATACTTACCTTTTTAGATCAGATTTTAAAGTGTAAGTACTTCCTGCGTTGACCTTGGTGGCACTTCGGCTCTGGCTCAATCAATTTTTCAACTTTCCTGTTTTCTGCACGGTATGTCTTTATAACATCTGCCCATTCAGTCGATCATTTTTCATGCACCAATCAATGTTTTACTCCCATTTCTCTCCATATTTTTTATGGGATAGGACCCCCATATCCGCCGGGGGAGGCTTATTTTGATGTCTGCCAGTCTGTGCCTGCTTTGAACCTTTCCCTGCCACCGCTAGGCTGATATGGGGACCATGATTTCCAGGAGTTGTACCTTTGCCATGCCATGTGTGTGTTTCATATTATATGCTTTTTTGTATATAATAATTTCTGTATGTACTTATTCCTTTGTTTCTAAAATTAGATGTGGAATCAAGCTCCTTATATAAATATACAGGGAAACTCTGATAGCCCCTGAAAAAGCTGTTAGACCCCGCAAAACATGTTGGGCACAATCCACTAGGATGAGTTAGTTCACGGTTACTATACTGCTCTTTACTGGTCCTTCTGTGTTATTAATATAGAACTTTTCTTAAATGTGCTGTATTTTTTTAAAGATGACCTGCAACCTTATTGATGGTTTTATGAAGATGTAATACATTTATATATTTTTTTCTATACTTGTATTTCTACTGCATGTCTAGTTCTATGGTACCACCAAAGTCCAACATGCCTCCAAATCTTCTCTATATATAAATTAGGACGCAGGTACCCTCACACTAAAATTATTTTGACACCTTGCAATCTACTACATTATAATATTGTGCTATATTACAACTCTGGCTACAGCAAATGACCTTTAGGGTGAAGCCAGTGTTCTATTTTCTTCCAGGCTGTAGAGAAGCATTCAAATACACTATCTGGATAAGCCACCAGATGTCCTGCAATGTCCTCATCGTTGATGTGGGTCATGAATGGATTTGGAGGGAAACAAAATCCACAACAAATCTTTATCCAGGAATGCAGTCTGGCGTATCATGTGTTATGACTAAAGGTGTGCAGGATGGAAAAATTTGTTTAGTTTTCTTTTGGATTAATTTATTTAGTAAATTGTTTCCTTTCATCATATTCATTATGTTAGAATGATTTATTTTCCGAATTTTTTTCTTTTATTTGGATTCATTTCCTATATTCCTTGTTCCAAATTGATTTGCATTTTCAAAAGTAATTTCAGAAGATTGGGTATATTCATTTTAACGTGTTAATTTTGTTTTTTTCAGGAGATTACTTGTGCACTCTGAGTTATCCCTGCTAGTCCAACCCACAAAGAGAAATTGAAGGAGCTATTGGACAAAATCAACTTTAGTCACATGCATCTGAAAGTAACGAATGGAACTAAATTATTTTGGATGCATTAGTTATGTTATAATTCCGAGATTCTAATGGATCCACCTCCCTTTCTTTCTTCTATCTCTGCTTCTGCTTTGGCCTGCATTGCCTGTGCTTACGTATGCTTGTGCTAATTGTGTTTTAATTGTGCTTGGGTGTCTTGTGCCTGCACCTGTGTTTCCGCCTGTGCCTTAATGACTTTTGCCTGGGCCTATGCCTCAGATACTTTCTTTGTGCAAGAAGAGGGACCTTAACCACTTTACCACCGGAGGATTTTGCTGTCTTACGTCTGGGCCACTTTTTGCGATTCGGCACTGTGCGACTTTGACTGACAATTGCGCGGTCATGCAATGCCGTACCCAAACGAAACGTCCCTTTTTCCCCAGAAACAGAGCTTTCTTTTGGTGGTATTTGATCACCTGTTTGATTTTTACTTTTTGCGCTATAAACAAAAAAAGAGCGACAATTTTGAAAAAATAACAATATTTTTCACATTTTTTTTATATGAAATTCCCCCCCAAAAAATGTAAAAATCAAAATTTTTTATCATTTTATCATTTTAGGCCAATTTGTTTTCTGCTACATATTTTTGGTAAAAAAAATCGCAATAAGCGTATTTTGATTGGTTTGCGCAAAAGTTATTGCGTTTACTAACTAAGGGAAAGATTTCTGTCGTTTTTGGTGTTTTTTTTTTTAAACAAGTAATGGCGGTGATCTGCGATTTTTTTTGCGGGACTGCGACATTGCGGCAGACAGATCGGACCCTTGACTGACATTTTTGAAACTTTTGGGGTTACCAGTGACATTACTACAGTAATCAGTGCTATAAATATGCACTGTTACTGTAAAAATTACACTGGCAGGGAAGGGGTTAATTTTATTGGAGAGGGAGGGGTTAATGTATGCCTGGTGCTTACTGACATGTGTTGGGGGAGGTAACTATGTGATACAGGGAGAGATCGCAGGTATAGCTATGCTGAACCCTGCAATCTGACCCTGCCTGTCACTTAGGAGATCCGCCCGCTTTGTTTACACAAGCGGGTGGATCTCCAGACTCGATTCCCCAACGATCGGGGAAGAGCAGCGGCGATGTGAGTGTGGGTGTGGCGATGGGAGTGTCTGGCGACGTAGGTCTACGTCGCCAGATGATAACGAACCACTTTGCCGCAGTAGAGCTCTAGTGAGCAGCGGTAAAGTGGTTAACCACTTAAGCCCCGGAAGATTTTACCCCCTTCCTGACCAGGGGGTATTTTAGGACTCGGCACTGCGTGATGTTAACTGACAATTGTGCGGTCATGCAATGTGGTACCCAAACAAAATTTACGTCCTTTTTTTCCCAAAAACAGAGCTTTCTTTTGGTGGTATTTGATCACCTCTGCGCTTTTTATTTTTTGCGATATTAATAAAAAAAGAGCGAAAATTTTGCAAAAAAATGACATTTTCAACTTTGTCTTTTAAAAAATATCCAATATACTCAATTTATGTATTTTTTTTTGGCCAAAATATATTTAGCTACATGTCTTTGACAAAAAAAATTCAATGAGCGTATTTTTATTGGTTTGCGCAAAAGTTATAGGGTCTACAAACTATGGTGTAAATACTGAAATTTACGCAGCTTTAATTTCTGACTGCCTATCTCATTTCATGAAGTGCTAAAATGGCAGGGCAGTACAAAACCCCCCCAAACTACCACTTTTTGGAAAGTAGACAC
Organism: Pelophylax lessonae; assembly: GCF_965119305.1. Taxonomy (NCBI): domain Eukaryota; kingdom Metazoa; phylum Chordata; class Amphibia; order Anura; family Ranidae; genus Pelophylax; species Pelophylax lessonae. The sequence continues at coordinate 167,724,979 of NC_138769.1, forward strand.
CCTAAGGAATGTTCTGAGAGGCATGTTGAGCTCATTGAATATTTCATTTTTTTGTCACAGGTGTTTGAAAAATGACTAAAAAAAATATTTTTTTTTTTTTACACAAAGTTGTCATTGAAATGATATATTGCTCACACATGCCATGGGTATATGTGTAATTACACCCCAAAATATATTTTGCTGCTTCTCCTGAGTACAGGGATACCACATATGTGGGACTTTTTGGGAGCCTAGCTGTGTACGGGTCCCCAAAAACAAATCACCACCATCAGAATTTCAAAGAGCGTACATTTTTCATTGCATTTTCTCACTACCTCTAACGGTTTAGGAGGCCCTGAAATGTCAAGATACCACAAAACCCCCCCAAATTACCCCATTTTGGAAAGTAGACACCCCAAGCTGTTTGCTGAGAGGCATGGTGAGTCCATGGAATATTTTATATTTTACCACAAGTTTTGGGAAAATTACTATTTTTTTTTTATTTTTTTTTTTTTTACACAACATTGTCACTAAAAGATAAATTTCTCACATATGACATGGGTATATGTGGAATGACACCCCAAAATACATTCTGCCACTTCTCCTGAGTATGGGGATGCCCCATGTGTGAGACTTTTTGGGAGCCTAGCTGTGTACAGGACCGCGAAAACCAATCAACACTCTCAGGTTTTCTAATGGCGTAAATTGTGCATGTCACCTCTGCACTACCTGTCACAGTTTCGGAGGCCCTAAAATTCCAAGACAGCACAAACCCCCCCCAAATGACCCCATTTTGGAAAGTAGACACCCCAAGCTATTTTCTGAGAGGCATGGTGAGTCCATGGAATATTTTATATTTTGCCACAAGTTCCGGGAAATAAATATATATTTTTTTTGTCAGAAAATGAAATATTACTCACACATGCCATGGGTATATGTGAAATGACACCCCAAAATACATTCTGCTGCTTCTCCTGAGTACAGGGATACCCCATGTGTGAGACTTTTTTGCAGTCTAGCCGAGTACAGGTCCCCGAAAACCAGTCCCCTCGTTTAAAGGCTTTCCAAGGGCGTAAATTGTTGATTTCACTCCTGACTACCTATCACAGTTTCGGAGGCCCTAAAATTCCAAGATAGCACAAAACCCCCCCTAATGACCCCATTTTGGAAAGTAGACACCCCAAGCTATTTTCTGAGAGGCATGGTGAGTCCATGGAATATTTTATATTTTGCCACAAGTTCCGGGAAATATATTATTATTATTTTTTTTTGTTTTTTTTTACACAAAGTTGTCAGTAAATGATATATTGCTCACACATGCCATGGGTATATGTGAAATGACACCCCAAAATACATTCTGCTGCTTCCCCTGAGTACAGGGATACCCCATGTGTGAGACTTTTTTGCAGTCTAGCCGAGTACAGGTCCCCGAAAACCAGTCCCCGCTTTCAGGCTTTCCAAGGGCGTAAATTGTTGATTTCACTCCTGACTACCTATCACAGTTTCGGAGGCCCTAAAATTCCAAGATAGCACAAAACCCCCCCAAATGACCCCATTTTGGAAAGTAGACACCCCAAGCTATTTGCTGAGAGGCATGGTGAGTCCATGGAATATTTTATATTTTGCCACAAGTTCCGGAAAATATATATATATATATTTTTTTTTTTACACAAAGTTGTCAGTAAATGATATATTGCTCACACATGCCATGGGTATATGTGAACTGACACCCCAAAATACATTCTGATGCTTCTCCTGAGTACAGGGATACCACACGTGTGAGACTTTTTTGCAGCCTAGCCGAGTACAGGACCCCGAAAACCAATCATCGCCTTCAGGCTTTCCAAGGGCGTAAATTGTTGATTTCACTCCTGACTACCTATCACAGTTTTGGAGGCCATGAAATGCCAAGACAGCACAACCCCCCCCCCCCCAAATGACCCCTTTTCGGAAAGTAGACACCCTGAGCTATTTGCAGAGAGGCATGTTGAGTGTTTTGCAGATCTCACTTTTTGTCACAAAGTTTTGGAAATTGAAAAAAGAGGAAAAAAAATGCATTTTCCTGTTTTTACTTCATTTTCCAAAAAAAATGAGAGCTGAGAAATACTCACCATGCCTCTCAGCAAATAGATTGGAGTGTCTACTTTGCAAAATGGGGTCGTTTGGGGGGGTTTTGTGCCATCTTGGCTTTTTATGGACTTCAAAAGTGTGATAGGTAGTAAGGAGTGAGATCAACAATTTACGCCCTTAGAAAGCCAAAAGGTGCGCATTGGTTTTCCGGGTCTTGTACGCAGCTAGACTGGCAAAAAGTCTAACACATGGGGTATCATTGTACTCAGGAGAAGCAGCAGAATGTATTTTGGGGTGTCATTTCACATATACCCATGGCCTGTGTGAGCAATATATCATTTACTGACAACTTTGTGTAAAAAAATAAAAAAAAAAAAATTTTTTTTTCCCGAAACTTGTGGCAAAATATAAACTATTCCATGGACTCACCATGCTTCTCAGCCAGTAGCTTGGAGTGTCTACTTTGCAAAATGGGGTTATTTGGGGGGGTTTTGTGCTATCTTGAAATTTCAGGGCCTCTGAAACTGTGACAGGTAGTCAGGGGTAAAATCAGCAATTTATGCCATTAGAAAACCTGAAGATGTGGACTGGTTGTCGGGGTTGCGTACACAGCTAGGCTCCCAAAAAGTCTCACACATGTGGTATCCCTGTACTCAGGAGAAGCAAAAGAATGTATTTTGGGGTGTCATTTCACACATTCCCATGGCATGCATGAGCAATATATCATTTAGTGACAACTTTCTGTAAAAAAAACAACAACAAAAAAAATAATAATTTTCCCGAAACTTGTGGCAAAATATAAAATACTCCATGGACTCACATGCCTCTCAGAAAAAAGCTTTGGGTGTCTACTTTTCAAAAAGGGGTCATTTGGGGGGTGTTTGAACTGTCCCGGCATTTTATGCTCAATCTTAGCCACACATCACCCACTCTTCTAACCACTTGAAAACCAAGCCTTTTCTGTGGCTTTTTGTTTACATGAAAAAATATTTTTTCTTTACTAGAAAATTACTTTGAACCCCCAAACATTATATATTTCTTTAAAGCAGAGGCCCTATAGAATAAAATGGTGGATGTTGCAAATTTTTTTTGTCACACGGTATTTGCGCACAGATTTTCCAAACGCAATTTTTGAGAAAAAAATAAATTTTTTTTAATTTATTGCACAAATACACTATATAATTCCAATTTTTTTTGGTAAAATTTAAAAGATGATCTTATGCCGAGTTCATAGACACCTAACATGACATGCTTTAAAAATTGCGCATGCCTGCGCAGCGGCAAAAACATACGTACATTTTTAAAAACATTTAAAAGTCTCTACAGGTTACCACTTTAGACTTACAGAGGAGGTCTACTGCAAGAATTACTGCACTCGATCTAGCGATCGCGGCGATACCTCACATGCATGCTGCAATTGCGGTTTACATATGACACTAGACCAACGCTTTTTCTTTCTTTTTTCTTTTGCTTTTTTATGTTATTTTGACACCTTTCCTTTAATTTTTTTTTTAAACCATTTTTATTGTTATCACAGTGAATTTAAATATCCCCTATGATAGCAATCTGTAGTGACAGGTACTCTTTTTTAAAAAAATTGGGGTCTTTTATACTCTAGATCTCTCCTCTGACCTTAACGCATCTGACCACGCCAAAATTGGTGTGATAAAATACTTTCCCAATTTCCCAATGGCCCTGTTTATTTCTGGCGAAACAGAAGTCATAAATTAGGTCGCACGGTGCCACATGCGCCAATTTGTAATTCAAGCAGGTGACTAAATAGTGGCACGCTTGTATAAAAGTTGTCCACATACAAATGGTACCCCTTTCCGGATAAGGGTGACACCAAGTCCCAAACAATCTTACCGCTGCTCCCTATGTAGTCTGGGCAGTTTGGGGGCTCCACACAGCTATCTTTTCCCTCATAGACCCGGAAACTAACTGTATAGCCTGTGGCCCTGTCACAGAGCTTGTACAGCTTGACCCCGTACTTGGTACGCTTGCTGGGGAGGTACTGTTTCATAGCAAGACGGCCAGTAAATTTAATCAGGGACTCGTCAACGCAGACAACTTGTTCGGGGGTAAACAAGGCTGCAAACCGCTGATTGAAGTGGTCTATGAGGGGCCGAATTTTGTGGAGCCGATCATATGCAGGGTCTCCCCGAGGACGACAGATTTCATTGTCGCTGAAATGCATAAATCGCAGAATTTGCTCGTATCTCCCCCTGGACATGGAGGCAGAGTACATGCGCATATGGTGAGCTGGGCTAGTGGACCAATATAGCCGCAATTCACTTTGTTTAGTTATGCCCATGTGGAGGGAAAGGCCCAGAAAGATTTTAAAATCGGAAACCGTTATAGGATTCCAGCCGAATGGTCTGGCAAGGGGCGAATTTGGGTTGGCGGCGATAAATTGTTGTGCATATAAATTTGATTGATCCACAATAGATCTGAAAAGATCTTCTGTGAAGAACAGCTCAAAAAAGCTCAGGGGCGTAAAACCAGCTGTCTCCACGTGGATTCCAGGTTGGGCGGTGAATGGGGGAAGTACTGGCGCTGTAGAATCAGTGGGTTGCCAATTAGGAAATGCCAGCGCATCAGGGAGGGCACTATGGGCTCTACGGGCCTGTCTACGAATACGCGGTGGCTGCGGGCCACTACTTGTGCTAGCCACCGCACCAGCTTCAACTGCACTTAGGGGACTCGCCACGTCACCAGGTGTTACTGCAGTGCTGGTTGTACTAGGTCCAGGGTGTACTAGGCCGCTGGCGCTTGCGAGGTCGCCAGAAAAATGAGCGGCACTAGTAACCACACTCTGCTCCATACGAGCACCCTGCGATTCCTGCATCTCAACAACTCCAGAATGGTTTCGGGTACGCCTGGGTCTAACAGGGACCCATCTGTCGTCGGAGCTATCTGTCAGGGAGCCGCTGCTGTCATCTGGTTCGTATACTGACCCTGATTCTTCCGGTGAGGCTTCCCCATCGCTCTCACCTGACATGGTCATTATACTATAAATAGCTTCATCACTGTACGAACGTTTGGACATTTTGGTAACTAAATTTACCTGAACAGTGATGCGACTCACAGGTAATAAAAGCACTATTTCAAGCGCTACCAAAAAAACTGCTAATGCTAGCAGGGATCAGGCCTGACTCTGCTAACACAGCGGTTTTGTGTCTTGTGTTTTTTTGTAAGTGACAGTAATCTGTTGATTACTACACTTACCTGGATGAAAGGGTTAAACGCAGGTGCTGGCAGGAATCAGTGCTCACTGTGCAAACACCGCGTTTTGGGAACCCTAAACTATGGGGGCGCTAGTATAGCTCTGATCAGATCAGATATTGATCTGTTCAAACACTATACTAGAAATGGAAGTGTATGTGCGTGCGTGTGTGTGTGGCAATCAAGGGGTTATTTCTAAACTATGCGCCGGGGATCTGGGGGGGGGGGTGGCAGGGGAACCTAAACCTCCTTTGGGAAAGAAACTAGCTCGCTAGCGCAATCTCAAGTCACAATGACACTAATACAAAATACAGTAAAAACAGTATATTATGTGTGTATTAGTGCTAATGTGACAGAGGGTGTAGGGGTTAACTGGATGTGATCAGGGGGGGATCAGGGGGTTAAATCTTTATTGGAAGGGGCTGGCGGGTATCCTAAGGATAAAAGGAACAGTGGCAAGCGCTAAACCTGGTCACAAGTCACACTTATACGGGTATATAGAAAATGCTATATACCGTATACAGTGTGCGTTGTGGCAGGGGGTGTAGGGGTGATCAGGGGGGGATCAGGGGTTAAATGTTTATTGGGCGGGTGGCGGGGACCCTAAACCTCCTTGGGACAGAAACTTAGTCGCCTGCGCTAATTCTGATCCCAATCACACTAATACAAAAATACAAAAACACTGTATATTGCGTTTGTATTAGTGCTGATGTGACAGAGGGTGTAGGGGTTAACGGCGGTGATCAGGGGGGGGTCAGGGGGGATCAGTGGGGTAAATCTTTATTAGGGGGGGTGGGGGGTAATTTAAGTGGAAAAGGGGGGGTCGCAAGCGCTACACCTGACCACAAATCACACGTATACAGGTATATAGGAAAATGCTATATGCTGTATACAGTATGTGTTGTGTCAGGGACTGTAGGGGTTAATCGGGGGGGGGGGGGGGGGGCGATCGGGGGTGAAATGTGCCTATCTACCTGTGTGTGGGTGTGCTTGGTGCAATACTCACAGTTAGATGTGCTCTCCTCTCACGCTGGATCCAAAAAGACCGTTGGGAGGGGAGGGCACATCTCCTCTAAGCCTGTGTTTACATTTCACAGGCTTAGAGTGCCATTTGATTGGGCAGGACCGATCAACAGGTCCAGACCAAAAATGATTGGCCTGGACCTGATGACTGATCGGTTCTGAACCCAATCGAGTCATCGGCGGGACCGCGGGTGCGCGCGCGCGCACCAGAGCGGCGAAGGCTAGTGACGTACCGATACGTCACTCTGCCTGGCCGGGGCTGACCGCCGCAGTATATAGTCGTGCGGCGGTCGGCAAGTGGTTAAAGATCAATAAAATGCCTTAATGCTGTCTGAAGAGGTAAAGTGGCAAGACACAGTTTCATACAGCAGTGATATCTTGTCAACTATCAGTAACTTGACCTCCAAGATGCAATGTGTCTTTCCTTGTTAAGGGCAGTAAAGCTATTTACCTTTTGCCGAGACTCTTCTGTATTAATACTTGATAGAAGAGAAAAATATTTTCCAGACAGTCTTTTATATAGCTTTCATAAGCTTTTATTTTAGCTTAGCAGGTGTGCTACTTAATCGTTGCTTACATGTTTTATCAGGGGCATTTATGCATTGCATTGTAGTTCTATTCTACATATCACATAAACTTTTATTCATTTCTGCCTTGTTTGCTTCATAATTCTTCTTAACCACCTTTCCACCAGCGCTATTTATAAATGGCGGTTGGTGAACTGGGATTTTAAATCATACTCCCGGCTGCAATATATATTTCAGGTGGAAGTGATATGAGTATGAAGCTGCATGATCATTTTCACAGCATGCCAAAGATACAATTCTCTCCTCCCGACTACTCCCACCTTGTATTCTGAACTCTGTTGTCCAGCTAGCGAACCAAGGACTGGCATAACAGATTCCAATGTCTGGAACGGAGGGAAACCAGCGAACATCTGTTTGCTGATTTCTCCCCAATGCATGAAAATAGAAGCCATGTGTGTTAGATTACTTTCAGATTCAGCTGTCACTTTCCCCAGTCACTGTGGCCAGTAAACAAGATAATGGAATGTGATCTGTCCTCCATTAGCTTCAGTGGAAGGCAGGGGATCATCAGAAATCATCAAGGATCTTCTCCTTCTTCTCTCTAAACCTGCGACACACAGAGACATGTGCTTGGCCTACTGTTCTCTTATTTTAATGGTTTTATACATGGAATTTGCCCATTGAAATGCGTGTTTACCTTGCCTCTAAATTGTTCCTGGAATTCTAGCCCTTTGTGGGGAATTTTTGCCATGAAATGTCTACTCCTTCTGAATTGAACCCACTTGCTTCCCATTAACAAAGCTTTAACCATTACCAGCATATTCTCAGTCCAGGGAACGCTTGATTTTATTATTTTTTTTACATTTGGGAAGCTTGCATGGATGATGCATGGGTGCATAAGGTGGTTCCCAGGCTACAAAATAGAGTTTGCCTTCTTCCAGCACCTTGATTTCTCTTTGCAACTTCCATTTTCTTAGTAATGTTGAACTGACTCATCCATTTACGGATTGGGAAAAAAAATTGTCCCATTCACCAACTACAAACATTGTGTTTTTCAAAGTTGTTTTAAAAAAGCAAAGGAGGCATTAATCGTAATGGATGCCTTTTTGTTTTTGGTCAGTTAATGCTTTCCTTCATTGCTGAGACCGCCTGGCATCCATCAACATAAATGTCATCACAATTTCTACCTTTTTCATGGGCATCAATCACTATCAGCAATTAATGTTTAGGACAGCAGACCTGGGATCCACATTGAAATGACACCCAGTGGCTGGAGGGGCAGACCTAAGCTTCACATACGGTGGCATTCAGTTTCCATTTTGCCTTGTTTTACATGTAAAAACATCAGAAACAAACAATCGGCCATAGTGCAAAATTGTATAGCTCCTTTATTCTAATGCACTTACAGCAAGCCGGCGCGATAGCAGCTTCTCATGACGTCATTGTGTTGAAATGCATAGGGCGGAGCTACCAGCGCTATCGTGTCACTTCCGGTAGAGTCTGTGGAACGCACCACTACCTGGACTTCCTGTATTCTCTGATGCCGTGTACACTCCGGCTTGCTGATCTCAAGGGGAGCAAAATATGTAAAATCAATTGTCCTCATTTTCATGGTGATTAGGGAAGGGATATGTAAAAAGGCCATGGGGGACTGGACACTGCCCTGGGGGACATGTTTCAATGCAGAACATGTTTTTAAAAACATTTACAACTTTAAAATAAAGTCCTAAATTTATTCTGGGGGGTTTGGGGTGCCATTTTGTTTTACAAAATTAAAGTAGCTAGTTGGGAAAAGTAAATCAACCTTTCTGTCAGTTTTGCTGTAGAAAAATAATAATCATAATACAAAAACAGCATCCCCCCAAAACAAATCCAGATCTGGATTTTTGGGGGTACTATTCAAAGAAAAAACAAAAACCTGGCTTGGGTGCCCACTAAACTCAATGCTAGACCTTTCAGATCTGGTTTAGGGGGGATCCCACATAAAAAACAATGGAGTTCCCTCAAAAATCATATCAGACCCTAATACAAGCATGAAGTCTGGCAGGCCAAGAAAGCAGACCCCTCTCCCAACAAAATCAGGTCATCATGTGGGGTCTATGTTGATAAGTACAAGGCCTCTTACCCACAATCCTAGCCTGGTGGCTGTGGGGGCCAAGGGTGGACCAATCAGAATCAGAAGCCCTCTTCAAGAAAAAGGGACCCCCAGATACGTGCATGATTAGGGGCACAGAGTAGCTCTATTTATCTACAAAAAATACAATAGTAAATGAACACACACAAGCAATTAACAGTCTGTTATTAAAAAATACATCCAGCATTGTAAATGTATCATCAGTCACATTGTCCAGTGATGCAGATCCTTTTCAATCACCCGTCTGCACCCATAACAGTCCTCACTACCATTGACAGCTTCCCATGCTTTGTTTTCAGGTTGCAGGACCTGAAGGCGGAAGTTGTAGATACACTAGTAGGATTAGTATACCCGTATCTATACATTTCTAACGCTGAAACTCTTACCTTATATTCTTCAAAGGATTGACACTGAGAGCATTTCTTTAATTCTCAAAAGCACTGGATTGGCCTCAGAGAGTATTGTGCACCAACCTTACAGTATTTGCCTGTTTGCCAATACTCGAATGCCTCTACCAGATTGTCCAAATTTGTTATCTCAATCGTCAATCCTTCACTACAACTATGGGTTATAATTCTTGTATTGTCAGTGTTATAAATACTCCTATTCATCCCTATTCAGGAAATTTCCTTTTTTCTCATTGTTCCTCGAAAGTAGCCTTTCTTGTGACCCTCATGTAGGTCAGAAAGGTTACTGAATTTTCAGCATTGTCCTGTGGGGGGCCCCGCATGATTTTTACACAAAGATGAAGTTTTGTAAAGAAAAAAGGACCTCCTTATTGCCAACTCCAAGTCTTTGCCCTTTGCCTTGAGGATATTGTGTTACCCTCCATGTGTCCAGCTCTGTTTCACTCCAGGGAAATTGCTTTTCATTTCTCCCAATTGCTTGTATGTGGTAAGAGCTACGAGGATTCCATTTTCTGCCACGCTAATTCCCTTATTGTAATTCCAGAAGGTCCTAAAAGTGGTTCTCTGTCTTCTAAGTTCATTAGATTCATGTGGCTTCAACAGTTTATTGCATAAACCTATAAGTCATAAGATAAAGTGGCTCTTTTAGGGCCATTTCGCTAGGGCAGTGAGTGTTTCTTGGTCTCTTGTCACCAGATATTTGTGTCACAATTTTGTAAAGTTGTCTTCTGTAAATATTATTCTAGGTTTTATGAAGCTGATGTATCTGCTTCCGCAGATGCTAGTTTTTTTCAACAGGTTTTGCAAGAGACTTTTTAATGTTCTTGGTCTCCTTTTTGATGTTTTCTTGTTGGGTTGGTTCATCAGTGTTGGTTGGTATGCCTGCCCTCAATTTGGGCTGCTTTTTGACACCCATAGGCTTCTTACTATCAAGCTGTGTCCCTTAATGGATGACAGAGAATATAGAATTTTTGCACTTACCATCCTTTTCTCAGAGCTCATTGAGGAATAAAGCTATTTCACCTCATATGTAATTGTTCTCTATTTGAACTGATTTATAATTGAGTAGGTGTAAGGTAGGAGGGGGTTAAAGCCTTTAAAGGGGCTGGTCCTTCTTTTTTCTATGTACCTAATGATCATCTCTTCTGTAGGCAACATTATAACCGTAGGTTTCTTACTATTCAGTTGGGTCCCTCAATGGATTCTATGAAAAGGATTTTACAGTGAGTTCAAAAGTCATATTCATTCGTTGATTTCCTTTTCTTCAGCAGACATGGAAACTAAGAATGTAACTCAAGTAACTCAAGAATCTCCAGATAAAGATGGAGCATATAGATTAATGTAATTGAATAGATAATAATAAAAGCTTGACTGACATGACAATGCTGTAATGTGTATGATGGATATGACAGAAGCAGTTTAATGTAATGCCAGATACACTTTCATGCTCTGCCCTTTGCTAACATTTTCCATTATAGGCACAGATTAAAGGAAATTTTGTCAAGGATGCTTCATTGCACATAAGATGTATGACAGACATTTAGCTAAGGGAAGAAGCAATTTTACTATCCAAATTATGGAGAATGAACAGAAAATCTAGACTTATAGCAATAGACTGACAATGGCATGTACTAAATGTGATGAAGACATGAGCAGTATGTGGATATTTTGGCTTTAGCCTGCTATGAACACTTATACCTAAGTTCCACATATGCACAGATGCACATTTTTCTTATCATATGGAAATTATCAGACCCTAATAGATTGTTATTCACCCATTATGAATAATAACTCTGTGGCATGTACCAGATGAGCTCCATGTGTATTGTGAACCGTGACATTAACTTTTATCTACATTTGCAATAAACAAGGGAATACTACAAAAACACTGTCATAATGTCGTATTTTTTGAATTGGTTACTGTTAGAGTTGAGCGGACACCTGGATGTCCGTGTTCGGCGGGTTCAGCCGAACTTGAAAAAAAAGTCCGGGTCCCGGACTTTTTCCGAACTTTACCCGGACACCGAACCCCATTGAAGTCAATGGGGACCCAAACTTTCAGGCACTAAAATGGCTCTAAAACACCAATGGAAAGGGCTAGAGTGCTGCAAATGGCAGCAAAACGTAGTTAAGAGCATGGCAAGTGCTCTGCAAACAAATGTGGATAGGGAAATAACTTAAAACAACAAAAAAAAACAGAAAAATGAAACAATTTTCTTCTTCTGTGAAGGACGAGGCCCATATGGAGTAGGAGGGAGGTTGAGGTGGCGGTGGATGTGGCGGTGTAGGTGGAAGCGGCGGTGGAGGGGGACGAGGTAGTCAACACTGCTTTTTTTCAGTCATTTTAAATTAGGGTACACCCCAAAAGAGTGAGAAAGATCAAAAATGTAACAACAATGGCTGGGTAAGGTTGGTATCCATCTCTATTCTGCACAAGGTACGGAAAAGTCCTGTGGGATCCATGCCTGGTTCATTTTAATGAACGTGAGCTTGTCCACATTGTCTCTGGACAGGCGGCTGCGCTTGTCTGTGATAACGCCCCCAGCCGTGCTAAATACACGTTCAGATAATACACTGGCTGCAGGGCACGCCAGCACCTCCAAGGCGTAAAGGGATGAGGTAGCCAACACTGCTTTTTTTCAGTCATATTAAATTAGGGTACACCTCAAAAGAGTGAGAAAGATCAAAAATATAACAACAATGGCTGGGTAAGGTCGGTATCCATCTCTATTCTGCACAAGGTACGGAAAAGTCCTGTGGGATCCATGCCTGGTTCATTTTAACGAACGTGAGCTTGTCCACATTGTCTCTGGACAGGCGGCTGCGCTTGTCTGTGATAACGCCCCCAGCCGTGCTAAATACACGTTCAGATAATACACTGGCTGCAGGGCACGCCAGCACCTCCAAGGCGTAAAGGGCAAGCTCAGGCCATGTGCCCAATTTGGAGACCCAGAAGTTGAAGGGGGCAGACCCGTCATTCACTACATGTAGGCATGTGCACACATACTGCTCCACCATGTTGGTGAAATGCTGCCTCCTGCTAAGACGTTCCATATGAGCTGCTGGTGCTGCTGTTTGTTGTGGCGTGCTGACAAAGCTTTTCCACATTTCGGCCATGCTAACCCTGCCTTCTGAGGTGCTGGCGGTGCCCTGGTTGCGTTGACGACCTCTTCCTCCTCCTCCTCTGCCTTGGCCTTGTGCTTCCACTGTTGCCCCGCTGTCAGGTGGGAATGCCAGCAGCATTGCGTCTACCAGCGTGCGCTTGTAGTCGCGCATCTTGCGATCGCGCTCCAGTGAGTGAATTAAGGACGGTACGTTGTCCTTGTAACGGGGATCCAGCAGCGTGGCCACCCAGTAATCAGCAAAAGTTAGAATGTGGGCAACTCGGCGGTCGTTGTGGAGACACTGCAGCATGTAATCGCTCATGTGTGCCAGGCTGCCCAGAGGCAACGAAAGGCTGTCCTCTGTGGGAGGTGTATCGTCTGTGTCCTCTGTATCCCCCCAGCCACGCACCAGTGATGGCCATGAGCTGGCCTGGGTGCCACCCTGCTGTGAACATGGTTCCATCTCCTCCTCCAGCTCCTCCTCCTCATCCTCCTCATCCTCCAGAACTGTGCCCCTGCTGGACAATTGTGTCTCTGGCATTTGTGGGTGCAGGAACCCACACTCGGAGCCACTTGCGAATGACTGCCCTGAAAGCCTTGGAAATGTTACCTCTTCATCCTCCTCCTCCTTATCCTGTGCCACATCCTTTTCCATCATCACCCGAATCGTTTTTCGATGGAGGCATAGAAGTGGGATAGTTAAGCTGACAACGGCGTCATCGGCACTGGCCATGTTGGTGGAGTGCTCAAAACAGCGCAACAAGGCACACAGGTCTCGCATGGAGGCCCAGTTATTGGTGGTGAAGGGGTGCTGTTCCGCAGAGCGACTCACGCGTGCATGCTGCAGCTGAAACTTCACTATGGCCTGCTGCTGCTCGCACAGTCTTTCCAGCATGTGCAAGGTGGAGTTCCACCTTGTGGGCACGTCACATATGAGGCGGTGAGCGGGAAGGCCGAAGTTACGCTGCAGCCCTGACAGGCGAGCAGCAGCAGGGTGAGAACACCGAAAGTGCGCACAGACGGCCCACACTTTCTGCAGCAGCTCTGACATATTGGGGTAATTTTTAAGGAACCTCTGCACCAAATTCAGCACATGCGCCAGGCAAGGGATGTGCGTCAAACCGGCTAGGCCAAGAGCTGCTATGAGATTTCGCCCGTTATCGCACACCACCAGGCCGGGCTTGAGGCTCGCTGGCAGCAGCCACTCATTTGTCTGCTGTTCCATGCTCCTCCACAACTCCTGCGCGGTGTGTGGTTTTTCCCCCAAACAGGCAAGTTTTAAAACTGCCTGCTGTCGTTTACCCCTGGCTGTGCTGAAGTTGGTGGTGAAGGTGTTACGCTGACCGGATGAGGAGGCGGTAGAGGATGAGGAGGCGGAGTAGGAGGAGTTAGGAACAGGAGGCAAACTGAAGCTCCCTGCAATCCTTGGTGGTGGAAGGACATGCGCCAAATTGCTATCTGCCTCAGGCCCATCCGCCACTGCATTTACCCAGTGTGCCCCTGACCGTGCTTACTGGTCCACGTATCAGTAGTTAGGTGGACCTTGGCACAGATGGCGTTGCGCAGTGCACACCTGATTTTTTCCCCCACTTGGTTGTGCAGGGAAGGGATGGCTTGCCTGGAAAAGTAGTGGCGGCTTGGCACGACGTACTGTGGGACAGCCACCGACATAAGGCTTTTAAAACTGTGCATCTCCACCAGACGGAATGACAGCATTTCAAAGGCCAAGAATTTTGGAATGCTGGCACTCAGGGCCAGGGATCGCGGGTGGGTAGGGGGGTACTTCCTCTTCCTCTGAAGTGTTTGGGAGATGGAAAGCTGAACGCTTCCACGGGACATTGTGGAGATGGTTGGTGACCCAGGTGGTGGTGTTGCTGACAGATCGTCTGTTTGCGGGGTGGCAGGTGCCTGTATCACTACAGAGGTGGATGAATAGGCCGAGACTGCAGCAGAAGAGGAAGCAAGAGGAGCCAGAGACCTTTCTTGGTTTTGAAGGTGTCTACTCCACTGCAGCTCATGCTTTGCACTTAGATGCCTGATCATGCAGGTTGTGCTCAGGTTGAGAAGGTTTATGCCTCGCTTTAGGCTCTGATTGCACAGGGTGCAAACCACTCGTGTCCTGTCATCAGCACATTTTCTGAAGAACTTCCACGCTAGAGAACTCCTTTGAGCTTGCTTTGGTGCGCTCGGTCCCTTGCTGCATTGGGCAGTAGCAGGCGTAGTGTCTAGGGCACGCCCGCTCCGCTTCTGCACCCTGCTCCCTCTTCTGCTGTGCTGGTGGCTCTGTGCGACCACCGCCTCTTCCTCCAAACTACTCAGGTCACCTGCATGACCTTCATTCCATGTGTGGTTGAGGACCTCATCGTCCTCCACATCATCTTCCACCCAGTCTTCACCCCTGCCCTCCTTGTCGGTCTCCACAATTCTGAGTGCCGCAGCAGTTGGCACCTGCGTTTCGTCATCATCGGAGACGTGCTGCGATGGTCCTTCCATGTACTCATCTTGAGAAATAAGTGGTTGGGCATCGCTGCACTCAATCTCTTCCACTTCTGGGGCAGGGCTAGGTGGATGGCCCTGGGAAACCCTGCTGACAGAGTCATCAAAAAGAAGAAGAGACTGCTGCATGACTTGGGGCTCAGACTGCTTGGCTGAATTGCAAGGGGGTGAGGTGAAAGACTGTTGAACATCGGCTGCAGGTGCCAACTCTGACCTTTCTGCAGTAGACTGGGTGGGAGACAATGTGAAGGAACTGGAGGCACTGTCAGTAACCCAATCTACTATCGCCTGTACTTCTTCTGGCCTCATCACTTCTACAGGCGCATGATGCCCTACCAAATACTGCTGCAGGTTCTGTCGCCTACTCACACTTGAGGAAGGTGTTTCACTTGTGCGTGTAGCTGGCACAGATCGACCACGTCCTCTCCTTGCAACAGGAGCTCTACCAGCAGCACCACGACCCAGGCCATGGCCCATATTTGACGGTCTCCTCATATTTTCATATTTCTGTAATTTATGATCTTGCCCTAGAAAGGTGTTTATTGAATAGCGAAACAAAACAACAACAGTATCGCACGGGTGTATCGCACAGTCAAATATGCAAACTATGCCGCAATTTAATTTTTTACACTCCAAAAGGGTGTATATTGAATAGCGGAATAGAAAAAAATTTATCTCACACGTACAAACACACGTACAACCCTAAAGGCAGGATGAGGATGAGGAAGAGGAGTAGGAGGAGTTCGGAACAGGAGGCAAACTGAAGCGCCCTGCAATCCTTGGCGGTGGAAGGAGTTGCGCCAAACAAATTTAAAAAGGTGTATCTCACATGTACCAATACAGACTATGCCGTAATTTAATTTTTTACACTCAAAAAGGGTGTAGATTGAATAGCGGAATAGAAAATTTTTTATAAAACGGTGTATCTCACACGTACAAACACAGACTAGGCCCTGATTACAATTTTTTGTACCCTAAAGGCAGGATGAGGAGTAGGAGGAGTTCGGAACAGGCAGGAGGCAAACTGAAGCACCCTGCAATCCTCGGCGGTAGAAGATGCGCCCCAAAAGATTGGAAGGTGTATCTCACACGTACCGATACAGACTATGCCGCAATTTAATTCTTTTTACCCCAAAGGTTGTAGATTGAATAGCGGAATAGAAAATATGATATCAAAAGGTGTATCTATCTCACACGTACAGACCCAGACTAGGCCCCGATTACTATTTTTTGTACCCTAAAGGCAGGATGAGGAGTAGGAGGAGTTCGGAACAGGCTGGAGGCAAACTGAAGCACCCTGCAATCCTCGGCGGTGGAAGATGCGCCCCAAAAATTGGAAAGGTGTATCTCAAACATACCGAAACAGACAATGCCGCAATTTAATTCTTTTTACCCCAAAGGGTGTAGATTGAATAGCGGAATAGAAAATATGATATAAAAAGGTGTATCTATCTCACACGTACAGACCCAGACTAGGCCCCGATTACTATTTTTTTGTTCCCTAAAGGCAGGATGAGGAGTAGGAGGAGTTCGGAACAGGCAGGAGGCAAACTGAAGCACCCTGCAATCCTCGGCGGTGGAAGATGCGCCCCAAAAATTGGAAAGGTGTATCTCACACATACCGATACAGACTATGCCGCAATTTAATTCTTTTTACCCCAAGGGTGTAGATTGAATAGCGGAATAGAAAATATGATATCAAAAGGTGTATCTATCTCACATGTACAGACCCAGACTAGGCCCGATTACTATTTTTTGTACCCTAAAGGCAGGATGAGGAGTAGGAGGAGTTCGGAACAGGCAGGAGGCAAACTGAAGCACCCTGCAATCCTCGGCGGTGGAAGATGCGCCCCAAAAATTGGAAAGGTGTATCTCACTTGTACCGAAACAGACTATGCCGCAATTTAATTATTTTTACCCCAAGGGTGTAGATTGAATAGCGGAATAGAAAATATGATATCAAAAGGTGTATCTATCTCACACGTACAGACCCAGACTAGGCCCCGATTACTATTTTTGTACCCTAAAGGCAGGATGAGGAGTAGGAGGAGTTTGGAACAGGCAGGAGGCAAACTGAAACACCCTGCAATCCTCGGCGGTGTAAGATGCACCCAAAAAATTGGAAAGGTGTATCTCACACGTACCAATACAGACTATGCTGCAATTTAATTCTTTTTACCCCAAAGGGTGTAGATTGAATAGCGGAATAGAAAATATGATATCAAAAGGTGTATCTATCTCTTACGTACAGACCCAGACTAGGCCCCGATTACTATTTTTTGTACCCTAAAGGCAGGATGAGGAGTAGGTGGAGTTCGGAACAGGCAGGAGGCAAACTGAAGCACCCTGCAATCCTCGGCGGTGGAAGATGCGCCCCCAAAAATTGGAAAGGTGTATCTCACACGGACCGATACAGACTATGCTGCAATTTAATTCTTTTTACCCCAAGGGTGTAGATTGAATAGCAGAATAGAAAATATGATATCAAAAGGTGTATCTATCTCATACGTACAGACCCAGACTGGGCCCTGATTACTATTTTTTGTACCCTAAAGGCAGGATGAGGAGTAGGAGGAGTTCGGAACAGGCAGGAGGCAAACTGAAGCACCCTGCAATCCTCGGCGGTGGAAGATGCGCCCCAAAAATTGGAAAGGTGTATCTCACACGTACCGATACAGACTATGCCGCAATTTAATCCTTTTTACCCCAAGGGTGTAGATTGAATAGCAGAATAGAAAATATGATATAAAATTGGTGATTTTTCAATAGCACATGTGAACACAGCAGTGTCTTATGTCAGTCAGCTCTGTAGCAGGCTATGAAGGGAAAAAAAAAGAAAATTCCCCTTTAAGTTTGTAATTTTTAAATAGATTAGTACAGACTATGCCACAATTTAATTTTTTTTAACCCAAAATGGTGTATATTGAATAGTGGAATAGAAAAAAGTGTATAAAATTGAAAATCACTCAATAGCACATGTGAACACAGAAGTGTCTTATGTCACAGTCAGCACTGGAGCAAAAAGGCTATGAAGGGGTAAAAATAAAAAAAATCACTTTTAACTTGTAGTAAAATAGATCTAAGATGACCGCTGCACACAACTGACTGATAAAAATAGATTTTTTTTTCTCCCTCCTCCTCCTCCTCCTCAGTGGGCTCAAGTGAGGGCAAAAAGATTGTTCACTGCACCACCCCCCACACAGCAAAATCGATGTATACAGTCCCTGCCTAATCTCCAGCCTGTCCCTAATATGCTCAATAAGATCGTTCACTGCACCAGCCCCCACACAGCAAAATCGATGTAGAAGACTGACCCTGCCTAATCTCCAGCCTCGCCCTAAAATGCTCTAATAACTTTCCCTGCCTGCACTCCGACCTGTCCCTGCATTCTTTTCGAACAAAATTTTTCACAGAATCACTGTCTGTCCCTAATCAGCAGCCAGCACATATGATGTGTGCTCTGTCCCTAAACTACAGCAGAATGCTGGCGCGCTGGGGCTCTCGAACTTATAAAGACATGGTCACATGCTTCAGATGGCCAATCACAGCTACTAATACATTAGTAGGCATGGCTGGGATGGCTTAAGGCACACCAGTTAAACGCTTGTTGATGGGCTGTTGAAAGCCCGCCATTAAAAGCGCGCCATTACATACAAAACAGGAAATAAAATGACCGAACACGGATTTTAAACCCGAACATACAGTAAAGTTTTCGGGTCCGTGTTCGGGTAACAAAAATCCAATTATTCGGTACGTGTTCGCTCAACATTAGTTACTGTGTTTTCAAAATAATCAAAACAGTTATGATTGTCACACATTTTAGAAACCTTATATAAGAACTTTAACGTGTATGTGTGCCTTACACACTTCAAGTACAGAAAAATATCTGTTACGAAATATAGTAAGCTTCTGACTTCTCATAGTGAGCCAACAATGATTCTTCTTCTGCACTAAAATTTCATGTAATTAGTCTGACCTAAGTTCTATCCTGCTAGACTACAGAACTCCACCTGTCCTCATCTTCATATCTCCTCCTTGTTTATCTGTACCCCAGGAGCTGCCTTGGAGTAAAGTGCACTCAGCAGATTATAAAATTGAAAGTGATTGTAAATGATCACCTTGTAAAACAACTCATTCTGTTTAAAATAGAAATCAATGTCAAAACATTTGTGTATAAATATAAAAAATATATTATAAATACCCTTTTCTCCTTTTTTACAAGTGATCACTTTCCTTGTGTCCTCAACTGCATAAGAGCTGGGGAGGGGGGAGAAACAACAGCCCAATGAGCTTCCTATCACAGCTAGAGAACTGACCACAGGGTGTTCTCCTGCTTAATGTGGTCAGTTTTTGTATTAGGAAAGCAGAGGGACTGGCAGGAACACCAGGGGCTTCACACAAAGGAAGCAATACAGAGAGAACAGAATAGTTTCTCATATGGTACAGCAGGCACATATTAGGAATATGAAATGCTGGGTTTTCATACTCTTTAACTGTTCCGCAGCCAATGGTGTCAGTGCTTACACAGTGTATACATGCATATATTCATTTAATTCCCAGCAAAACAGTTCTGCTGCCTTGACCCCGTGAAGCACCCTGCTGATCCCTTCTGCCAGCAGCTGCACCTGCAAGAAGTTTATAATTTAGTTCCTAATGTCAAAGGGAGTAATAAAATATGTTTCTCTCTACAAGAACTAGGAAAAATAAAACTACATACAGGCAGTCCCCAGGTTACAAAAAAAAAAAAAGGTCCTGTAGGTTTGTTCTTAAGTTGAGTTTGCATGGTAGTTAGAACATTTTTTAATTGTAACTCCAGCCAAAAGATTTTTTTAAGCTTTGGGTAGATGGCATAGGGAAGGGTTAACACCCCTGTAACATTTGTTTTGCTGTCTGTACCCCTGTTTAGAAGATTTCACCTCACTTTCTGTTCCTATGTCAATTGTATTTTGATAATGTTGGGTTGTTGTGGAAACAAGGATCGGTGATAAAGTTTCAGTGGAGACACCTTTTTCCCATGATAACTCTTACAGGAGTGAATTTCCCTTCCTAGGGGTAGGTTTCCCCTCACTTCCTGTTGTCTTCCACCATTTTTAAGTATGAGTTGTATGCAAGTCCGATGTACACTATATTATTAAAAGTATTAGGACATCTGCCTATACACGCACATGAACTTTAATGGCATCCCAATCTTAGTCCGTAGGGTTCAATAAGGAGTTAGCCCACCCTTTGCAGCTATAACAGCTTCAACTGTTCTGGGAAGGCTGTCCACAAGGTTTAGGAATGTGTCTATGGGAATTTTTGACCATTATTCCAGAAGCACCTTTGTGAGGTCTGGTACTGATGTTGGACGAAAAGTCCTGGCCTGCAGTATCTGCTCTATATCATCTCAAAAGTGTTCAGATTGGGGATGGTCCTTTCCTGTTCCGACATGACTGTACACCAGTGCACAAACAAGGTCCATAAAGACATGGATGAGCGAGTTTGGGGTGGAGGAATGTGACTGGCCTGCACAGAGTCCTGATCTCAACCCGATAGAAATTAGAGTGAAGACTGCGAGCCAGGCCTTCTCGCCCACATCAGTGCCTGACCTCACAAAAGCGCTTCTGGAATAATGGTCAAACATTCCCATAGACACACTCCTAAACCTTGTAGATAGCCTTCCCAGAAGAGTTGAAGCTGTTATAGCTGCAAAGGGTGGGCCAGCTCAATATTTAACTCTGCGGACTAAGACTGGGATACAGAGAAAAGATAAACGTGTGCTCAAATCCCAAATGCTTGTACATGTATTTAAACAATCAGGTGCTAAAGGGGTGTAAAGACATATTAACACTACAAATTCTGAATGGACCCTCCGCACACTGCTGCACACCCTTTCCAGCAAACTATACAATGAAAAACAGGGATTTTTAGTTCACACATATTGCAATACATGCTTAAACTCTTCAACTGCATCAAAGAATCCCTCCTTTGGCCATTCCTACACTGCTTTGCCACTGCAAATGCTACGGTGGACTCCATGGTAACCTGGGGTATAAAGACACAGTAAACTCCATGTGCATGTAAAGGCAGGTGTCCCAATACTTTTGACAATACAGTGTATGTAACTCGGGGACTGCCTTTAATTCTGGGACATGCTCTGGAGGAAAGGAAGGGTTGGGGGTATTTGGGTCATACCATGACAAGAGCTTTAACTACCTTAAGCCCCTTTCACACGTGCTTTCTGATCAGGTCTGCCGGTCCATTTTTTGCAGGCGGACCTGATCCAATGCTCCATGTATCTCTATGGAGCAGTGGATGCCAGCGGTGACATTTCTGCTGACACCTGCTGCTATCTGATCTGATATGGTGCGTGAAATCCAGACGGATGGAAACCCTATTTTCCATCCGTCTGGAGGATCAGATCAGGTGAAAATGGACAGGCAGTCCGTTTTTATACGATCTCCCATAGAGGAGGGCTGGGATCTGACAGGTCTGTCTCTGCAAAGTAAGCAGAGACTGAGCTGTCATCAGCCTGCTCAACGGGGATCGGCAGATCGATCCCTGCTGAGCAAAACGGAATCCGCTGGGTGGAAAGCCCGTCCGAAAGGACCCTTACAAGCTATTGTTACTAATAAGGGTTTATATGGTACAGATGTTATACCAAAATGATGTCCTGGACTGGTGAATTTTTAGGGTTTTTAGTGCAAGACCTAGTATATATCTTTTGGAAGATCACTCCTATGTGAAAATGCTGCAATAATGTTATATCCCTAGATAACTGGTGAGGATATAGCTGGTAATAACTCATTCAAGCACATTTTATTCTTGCTTTAGGCATATCCACACCCTCTATCTTGCTGTCACATGAGAATACATCCTCAATGCATTTGTCTCCTTCACTTTAGAGATACATATTTTGGCTGCATTTGTATGCATGTTGGTGCTTTTGTTATTCAAGGTCTTTTTTTTCTTTTGCCTTTCTACAGTCGCTGTAATTTTCATATTTATATCACTGCACGGCTGATGTTTTCATGCAATAGAGGTTGCTAAGCAACTTCTTCAGACTAACGGAAAAGGTTTCTTTACAGAAAAGTAAGTCTAAATTATAAATGCGCTTTACATTTCCTCCTTCAAGCACGTCCCCTGGGGTCACATCTTGTGTCAATGATGTCTGCTCCTACTGCATTGTCCACTGATAGGATTGTCAAGAATGGATTGTCAAGAGGATCACTGATGTGGTTTCAAATTTACCTTTCACACGTCTCAGAAAATCCAGTCTACATAGGGAGTAGGAAGGTACAATATATGAAAAAAAAAGTGCCTTAATAATTTCACAGCTCACTTCAGTTTACTTCATGCTGCTGTGTCCATAGACAACTATTTTTGGTCTGCAAAAAAGCAAGATGTAGCAAGCATGTGCTATTGCTTATATATGGACAAGCTAGAGTTAATGAGCATCCATAGAATCAGAAAAGATGAGAGGTTTGTTATTGAAGCAGAACATGGCACTGAACAAATCATTTGTGCTGATGCAAAGAAAATTATTGCACAGAAAATACTGCAGTTCAAGCTGAAGACCAATTCATTGCTGAAGTTGCCATTTAAAGAATTTGTAAAGGCAGGAAGGTTTTTATCCTAATGCATTCTTTGCTTTTGCTTTGCTTTAATCAGTTCTGGACCGGAAGGATTTGCCCCCTTAAAGGCCATTTTTTGCAACTTAGCACTGCATTACTTTAACAGTCAATTGTGACACTGTACTTTAACCACTTAAGCCCCGGAGGATTTGGCTGCTAAAGGACCAGGGTTTTTTTTGCGATTTTTTACTGCGTGACTTTAACGGACAATTGCGCGGTCGTGCGACGCTGTACCTAAACGAATTTGACGTCCTTTTTTTCCCACAAACAGAGCTTTCTTTTGGTGGTATTTGATCACCTGTGCGATTTTTTGATCACGCGCTATAAACAAAAAAAGAGCGTAAATTTTGCAAAAATAACAATATTTTTCACATTTTTTTATATGAAATTCCCCAAAAAAAAAAGTAAAAATCAAAATTTTTTAACATTTTTCGGCCAATTTGTTTTATGCTACCTATGTTTGGTAAAAAAAATCGCAAAAAGCGTATTTTGATTGGTTTGCGCAAAAGTTATCGCGTTTACTAACAAAGAGAAAGATTTTTGTCATTTTTGGTGTTTTTTTTTTTAACGCGTAATGGCGGCGATCTGCGATTTTTTTTTCGGTACTGCGACATTGCGGCGGACAGATCGGACCCTTGACTGACATTTTTGACACTTTTGGGGTTACCAGTGACATTACTGCAGTAATCAGTGCTATACATATGCACTGTTACTGCAAAAATGACACTGGCAGGGAAGGGGTTAACATTATTGGACAGGGAGGGGTTAAGTGTGTCCTAGGGGCGTGCTTTCTACTGTGTAGGGACATTCCTATTGGTGTAAAAGCAAAGATCAACCGTTCTACATAGTAGAACGGTCAGATCTTTACTTTTACACAGGGAGAACTGACAGGCAGCTTGTTTACACAAGCTGCTCTGTCTTTCTCCCTTCACAGGAGCGATCGCAGTGTGACTGGCGGACATCGAGTCCGCCGGTCACACGCACTGACTTGCCTGTGAACGAGCCGCGGCGGGCGCGCGCCTCGGCGGGCGCGCGCCCGCCCGCGATAGGCTCGCAAGTCAGTGACAGGCGAGTGACGTACCGATACGTCACTCTGCCTGGCCGGGGCTGACCGCCGCAGTATATAGTCGTGCGGCGGTCGGCAACCGGTTAATAAAAATTATGTATTTTTTTCCCCACAAATAGAGCTTTCTGTTGGTGGTATTTGATCACATGTGCGATGTTTATTTTTTGCGCTATTAACAAAAAAAGAGCGACAATTCTGAAAAAAAAAAACAATATTTTTCACTTTCTGCTATATAACATTCCCAATAAAATAAAAAATAAAAATCTATTTATTTTCATCCTTTTAGGCCAATTTGTATTCTGCTACATATTTTTGGTAAAAAAAAATCCCAATAATCGTATTTTGATTGGTTTGCACAAAAGTTATGGCATCTACAAACTAGGGGAAAGGTTTGTGTCATTTTTATTTAATTATTTATTTTTAATAATAATTGTATTTAATTTTTAATTTAATAATAACTAGTAATGGCGACGATCTGCAATTTTTAGCGGGACTGTGTCATTGCAGCGGACAGATTGGACCCCCTAACTGACATTTATGACACTTTTGGGGGGACCAGTTGCATTACTACAATAATCAGTGCTACAAATATGCACTGTTACTGTAATAATGACAGTGACAGGGAAGGGGTGATCAAAGGGTTAATTGTGAGCCTAGGGGAGTGTTTTCTAACTGCGGGGGAAAGGACTTGTGAAATGATCACAGAGACCTGCATTCCTATATAGGAGGATCACAGGTGCTCTGTGATCATTTCAGAAAGAACAACAGTGTGCTGTGTTTACAACAGCTGACCATCGTTCTCTCTCAGCGGGAAGCCCAGGGGCAATCGGTGGCGCCGGGCCCTTGGATTGGCATCCCTGCTGCCTAGTGGGGGCAGGAGCGCGCCGGTGGTATGCACTAGCCTATAGATGCAGCAATTCACGCAGCCGAGCCAGCCTGCCACAGTATTTAAGATAATGCATTCTATGCATTAAGGTGAAAAACCTTTTGTGCTTTAGCTGCCCTCCAGACCCCCCCCCCATTTTTTACCTGAACCCGAACTCGTTCCAGCGACAAACACGAGCCCAGCAGCTCAAGTTGCGGTCTCCGGTCCTCATTGGATAGATTGATAGCAACAGGAGCCGTTGGCTCCCACTAATGTTAATCAAATCCAGTGACAAGAGAGTGGGGGGGGGGCCAAGTCCTGCCTAGGGACGCAGCAGCGAGACTCGTGAGCACGTCCACATGGAAAGCTTCTCTCCGTGGAGGCTCCCAATGAAGAGGAGGAGAAAGGAGCACCGCCGGGGCACCCCAGAAAAGGAGGATGGGGGCTGCTCTGTGCAAAATACTTGCACAGAGCAGGTAAGTATAACACGTTTGTTAGTTAAAATAAACAAAAAAACAAACCTTTACAATCACTTTAATTCACTAAAAATATTCAGAGCAGAATCCAAATGTAGCTTTTTCTATCCTGGCATATTACGAAGGATGTTATCTTGTCATTCTTAACCGCTTCAATACAGGGCACTTTTGCCTCCTTCCTGCCTAGGCCAGTTTTCAGATGTCAGTGTAATATAAGGACACTGAATTTCAAAAGAGCCAATTTCCCAAAACTGCGCTCGCTGCTAGAAAATATCAAATGGGATAGAACCCTGGGAACAAAGAACACGGAGGAAAAATGGGAGTGCTTCAAGAGCATACTTAACAAGGGGATTGGCCAGTGCATTCCAAAGGGAAATACATTTAAAAGAGCAAAACTAAACCCTGGGTGGCTAAACTCCAACATAAAAATGCATATTAGTGCTAAAGAAAAGGCCTTCAAAAAATACAAGACTGAGGGGTCATTGGCAGCATTTAAGCATTACAAAGAGTGCAATAAGAAATGTAAAGACGAAATCAGGGCGGCTAAAATAGAACACGAGAGACATATAGCGGATGAGAGTAAAAAGAACCCCAAGAAATTCTTTAAGTATATAAACAGTAAGAAAGCGAGCCCAGAACACATTGGCCCCATAAAAGATGACAAAGGAAATATGGCCACTGAGGACAGAGAAAAGGCAAAAGTGTTAAATTATTTCTTCTCTTCAGTCTTCACAAAAGAATCGGGGGGCTACACAAACCCAGCTTGTAAGGCCAAACTAAACAACACACCTCAGGAACTGCCGCCATGGCTAACAGAAGATAGACTTAGAACTAAACTAGAGAAACTTAACATAAATAAATCACCGGGACTAGATGGCTTGCACCCGAGGGTTCTTAAAGAGCTCAGCCAGGGGATTTCCAGACCATTATTCTTGATCTTTAAGGATAGTTTACAGACAGGTATGGTGCCAGCTGATTGGAAAAAAGCCAACGTGGTACCAATATTTAAAAAGGGGCCGAGATATATCCCGGGTAACTATAGGCCGGTCACCCTAACATCAGTAGTCTGCAAGATTTTGGAGGGGATGTTAAGGGACCACATACAAGACTTTAGTAATGAAAATGTTATTATTAGTAGTAATTAGTAGTTTCAAAAAACTATTAGATGGGCACCTTAAAGACCACAACATACAGGGGTATACAATGTACGGTTAACAGCAAACACACACACACATCATAGGTTGAACTGGATGGACGGATGTCTTTTTTCAACCTCACTAACTATGTAACTATGTAAAGTGTTGTCGAACTTTGAATGACATCTGCGCGGTCATGCAACACTTTACCCAAACTAGATTTTTTAAATTTTGTTCATACAACTAGAGCTTTCATTTGGTGGTATTCAATCACCACTGGGTTTTTATTTTTTGCTAAATAAACAAACAAACAAAAAAAATTATTCTGCTACATTTCTTTGGTGAAAATAACCCAAATCAGTATATTATTTAGTCTGTATGAAAGTTATAGAGTCCACAAATGATGGTATGTACAGTATCTGAAAATTGATCAAACCTGATGTACTGATGTCATTTATTGAGGCCCAAAGATGGCAGGACAGTACAGATATTCCCCAAATTACCCCTTTTTAAAAAGTAGACAGTCCAAGGTATTTAGTAAGAGGCATAGCGAGTTTTTAAAATTGTATTTTTTTTTTGAAAAATAAAAAATAAAAAAAAACAGTGCAGTACAGCGTCATCATATAACTGGTGTGGCAGTGATAAGGGACACTGACTGGTGGCAGTTCGAAAAAAAAAAATGAAATATTTTTTTTAATACACCGTGATCAGAGTAATATAATGTTACCATAGTAGTGTTATACTCTAGAAAAGTGATCAGGATTTATTTTATTTTTTTTTCCTACACATTATGATTGCTTACAGCAGCGGATTTCATTGCTATAAGCAAGCATTTTACAGAATGAAATTGATTTATTCAGTTTGTTTTGTTATGGTTAGCTGTGATTGGCCACAGCTGATCACATGGTACAGATGGGCTGTGATTGGCCCTGTCTATAGCATGTGATCACTGTGACCAATCACAGCTAGCAACACAATTGTATACAATGGATGGCATGAAAGAAAGCCATCCATTGTTTACAATTGTCATGCGATCTGCTGTGATTAGTCGCAGTGATCACATGGTATAGGCAGGGCTGATCGGTCTGAAGAACGATCACTTCTGCGCATGCTCCAAAATGTCTTACCCCCCCTCCATGCCATCATGCTCGTGCGGTTCATCAGTGAGGCATGCGTTCCACCGCTGCCTCGGTCTGATTCAGTCCCTCTGATTGGTCCTCCCTGCAGCGTCATCTCCTGGCTGTCAGCCAGCTTGAGGACGGGATCACCGTGGACCAGGAAGGGACCCCCGAGCTACGAGGAAATACACCAGCCTCTATGTAAGTTTATGTGTTCGTTATGGAATAAAAGGTACATCTGCTACACTCAGCGGCGCCTTCCTTCCCTCCTTTGCTTGCTATTGGGACCTTGCTTCGGCCTCTTAGAGCTGCCCTCGGTGTAAGCACGACACATCTGTGCACCTCTGAAGTCCATCCACCAGTCTGGTTGCCCCTCTCCTATCAAGACTGCCTCATTGGAGATCCATCTCCCAGCGGAAGCGCCCAACAAACTTGATGGCTGGGCGGGACTGTTTAAAAGTAAAAAAGCATTTTGATCAAAAGCCTGCTAACTCTCTAAAGGCTATTGTCAGCAAAGATGAAACTGAAATTTACTGCTAGAAGGGGAGACTGGGAGAGTTTAGCTAGGTCTGCACTAGCACACAGAAGGGAATACACAGGAACATGCCATGTACAAAAAATTTAAAATAACAAACAGGCAGCTGTGACAGCACGAGTCACATAAAGCGAACCTGACCTAGTCAAAAACATTTCTGTAGTAACAATGCAAGCATTGGTGAATACAAGCATGCATGTGTCCCTATTCAGCCCTTTAAATAGTAGAGCCATACTGTACATGGGGCCTAAACATCTTCCTAAATTGTGATTAAGCCACATTTTCCCTGTTATCCAACTGTCAATGGCAGAACCTATGTTATCGACTAATGTTCTGCCATTTGTAAGTTTAATGGAAACTACTACAGTGTAATGTGTCACATACTTGGTAGAGGTCCTGCTGACGAGAAGACTTCCCTTAGACTTCCTGTCCAATACCACCTCGAGTTGGTGACAGGGTGTAGAAGGACGTGGATTTGCACGGGTTCCTATAGTAGGTCCTGACACCATAGGTAGTCAAATGACAGTCTAGGTACTCCTGGGATACTGTGGATGCTAAACTGGAACTTGTGCAGAATGCTGTCACACAGATGGAGAACAGGAACTTGCAGATGCAGGAATCAAAGCCATAGTCAAAAAGAGCCAGAGTCAGCAACAACCAGGCAAAAGAGATACCAATTCAAAAGACAGGAGCAGGGTCAGAATCAAGGCCAGGGTCAATGTCAAATAAGCAGTAGAAGTAAAAAAACAATAGGCAGAAGAGGCAGTCAGAACACAAGCCAAGGTCAGCAACAGGCGATTAAGATTAGGGATGATCGAACGGTTCAGGTCGGCCATCGGTTCGACCCGAACATTGACTGTTCGAAATTTGGCCGAATTCCAAACTTTTTGCAATGGGACAGGAACTGGGCTTTAAAAGCCAGTGATTGGACCAGAAACATTAGTAAAAGCCAATTAATTGAGGGGGCAGGAGGATGCTAGGAATGTGATTGGAGTGACTAGGGGGTCCAGAGGCCAATCAGTAGTGAATACGCCCCCCAGTATATAACATAGCCCCACCAAATCTCTAGCACTGTAATACAGGGGCTGTGGAAGAGAGTGGAAGCAGTTCTGTTACTCCTGCTTCAAAAGTGTCATTTAGCAATTATTAGTGTGAGGAAAGGGATATCTAGTGTAGTTAGGGTACTATTTTCCACTATAGTTAGATTCAATAATCTAGTTTCTGTAGGGAAAGTGTTAAGTGTCAGGGTGACCGTAGTGTAGTGTAGGGCTCTGACTCTGACTGCTATGGCAGGGTGACCAAACTCTTCCATGTCAGGGTGACCGCCATAGAAAAAAGATTGTTTGTCTTAGAATTGCAGTAGAGCAGGCATAGGGCTCTGCTACTTTCACACCTGGCCGTTTTTGTTGCAGGTCTTTGGAGGCAGGCATAACATCTGAACTTCTGTATAGGGGTATATATACACACACACATATATGTATATATACACATACACACATATAGGTGTGATAGGAGCGGAGTCACATGCCTGCAAATAATTTCATTAGCGCAGCCATAGAGTTCCTCTACTTTCACACCTATATGTGTGTATGTGTGTATATACATATATGTGTGTGTGTATATATACCCCTACACAGAAGTTCAGATGTCATGCCTGCCTCCAAAGACTTCCAAAAAAAAGCCCAATAAACGCCTGCAACAAAAACAGCCAGGTGTGAAAATAGCGGAGCCCTATCCCTGCTCTACTGCAATTCTAAGACAAACAATCTTTTTATTTTCTGGTTCTGGACATGCTACAGAGCTGAAACTAATCACAGGTACACTTTTTAGACCCTCCAGACACTAAATCCAAAGAAATCTCTTTTTTTTTTAATCATTTTTTCAATAATTGTCTCTCTATCAAAAACGACAATTTTTAAGAACTTTTTTTTGTGTGATTAATAGTCCCTGGGGCATGACCCAGAACCCTAGGCACTTTTTATTGGGTTTTAGGGCTTCAAAATGGTGTTTTTTGATTACAGAAGTTCGGATCCCATTGATTTCAATGGGGTTCTGGAATCTGGACCCGAACTTTCGGGAAGTTCGGGTGTTCTGGTCGAACCAAACTTTTCAAAAGTTTGATCATCCCTAATTAAGATCAAGCAGTAAGGAGGCAAGCCAGGTCAAAACACAGGATAATCAGGATGCAGGTCTGGTCCCAAGTCACTGAAACGAACGACCACTCAGTACATTCTCTTTAGTTCTGCTATGCTTTAAATAGGCCATTGTGCAGCAGAAGCCAATGCTGGATGTACACATTATTATTTCTCCACTCTGTCTCTAAGGGAGGAAGTAAGATGTTCCTTTCACATAATAACA
The DNA here is from genome assembly GCF_965119305.1 of Pelophylax lessonae. Classification (NCBI taxonomy): domain Eukaryota; kingdom Metazoa; phylum Chordata; class Amphibia; order Anura; family Ranidae; genus Pelophylax; species Pelophylax lessonae. Next base: position 167,755,111 of record NC_138769.1, read on the forward strand.
TTTACTCTGGCGAACCATTGGCCCAAAGTCAGGAGATGGTTTGCTTCTAATTGCTAGAAATATGCTGTTTAAACAATATTAAAGGAACACTTTAAAAACACATCAGATATCAATAGGGAAAGATATCATCCTGGATATCTATACTGATATGGATTAGGTAATGTGTTTGGAACAAAAGGATGCAAGATTGTTTAATGGAAATGAAAATTATCAATCTACAGAGGGCTGAATTGAAAGACACCCCGAAAATCTAAGTGTAAAAGCTATACAGCAGGCTAGTCCATTTTGCTGAAATTTCCTTGCAGCAACTCAAAATGATACTCAGTAGTTTGTTTGACCTTCATGTGCTTGTATGCATGCCTGACAACATAAGGGCATTCTCCTTTTGAGACAAAGGATGGTTTCCTGGGGTATTTCCTCCTACATCTGGACCAGAGCATCACTGAGCTCCTGAACAGACTGAGGTGCAACCTGGTGGCATCAGATGGACCAAAACATAATGTCCCAGAGGTGTTCTATTGGATTTAGGTTAGGCGAGCATTTGGGCCATTTATTGGTATCAATGCCTTCATCCTCCAGGAACTGGCTGCACACTCTCGCCACATGAGGCTGGGCATTATCGTGCACCAGGAGGAACCCAGGACCTACTTCACAAGCGTAGGGTCTGACAATGGGTCCAAGGATTTCATCCCAATACCTAATGGCAGTCAGGGTGCCGTTGTCTAGCCTGTAGAGATCTGTGCGTTCCTCCATGGATAGGACTCCCCAGACCTTCACTGACTCACCACCCATACAGGCATGCTGAATGATGTTACAGACAGCATAACAGTCTCCACTGCTTCTCCAGACCCTTTAATGTCTGTCACATGTGCTCAGGGTGAACCTGCTCTCATCTGTGAAAAGCACAGAGCACCAGTGGCGGACCTGCCAATTCTGGTGTTCAATGGCAAATGCTCCACGGTGTCGGGAAGTGAGTACGGGACCCACTAGAGGAAATTGGGCACTCAGGCCATCTGTATTAAAACTAGTTAATAGCTGTAACACACAAATAAGAGCGTATACTAATATATTTCTAAATTTAAACTTTTAAAATGTAAAAAACACATAAATAAACAGCTTAAAAAGAAAAAAACACTGTATAGAGGAGCGATTACATCTTTATTTCATTATGCTTACAATGTGACCTTCTCTTCTAATGTTACATTCACACCGGCGATTAGAGTGAATTTCTGTGGCTTTTGGTGACCTGTCATTGTAGTGAATGTGGCCGAAGGCTGCACCTAACCGATGAGAGCTACAGCGAGCCACATAAGAAACTGCTGCTACAGTTTGCACTGACCGTAATCATCAGTGTGAATGTAGCCTAATCAGGCATCAAGGACAATGTACTGTTTCTGAGCCTGCCTCCAGCATCGTGTCACCTTTACCCATCCCCAATTCTCCTTCTTTCTTGCAAGGGCAAAAACAAAACTTGTTTCCCATTCCATTTCTATCTTACCTTTTATCACGTGACTATACCCACTTGCCGACTCCCTAACTGGGAGAGATGTGGGGTCTTATTGACCCCACATCTCTCCATAAAGACAACCTGTTATGCTGTATTGCTGTCGCAAGGGATGTTTACATTTCTTGCGATGGCAATTAAAGTGGTATAAAAAATTTAAGGAAAAGTGTAAAAATATAAAAGTGGTGTAGCGCCCTCTATTGTGTATTAGATGTAAGGTATTTTTTGTAGCATAGGTTTTTTAGAGTAGGAAAATTTAGTTCAGCTCAGGACTAAGCATGAGCTGTGAATCTGGGTCAAGGTTCAGGGAGTACGGGCTGGATGACTCATCCTAACAGCTCCTCCACCTGGTCTAGTGGGTTGTAGAAACTTCTAGAGCTGATGAGTGGAGGTGCGGAGGGGCTGTTTGGAATATTTATGAGAGCCTCAGCCAATCCCCAGTAAAAGGGCTGGCAGGGGACAAGGCTTACCTCATAAATAGGCATGAGCCATGCCAGCACAGGCAGTCTGGTGGAAGATGGAGATATAGTGTTGTGGAGACTGGTGGTGGAACTCTGGGATGCCCCCTAGTCTGGCTGACCTTGGGCAAGGGTTTAGGTGCTGGAAGGATCCTGCCATAACACACAAAGGACCCCTCTCTGGAGGCACAGGAGCAAGTGTGAGGACAGTGTGAGTTCAGCAGCACTACTGGGGGCTTACAAGGGCAGAGACTGTCAATTGTAGCCAGTTCTTCCTGAAGACCATTTTGTGCCAAGTCTTCAATCCCTTCCCTGGGAGATCTCCTTGAGAGTTAATCGGGTGGAATGGCAAAGAGTCAGCCGGATGGGCTGGTGAAGAGTCAGCCGGGTTGGCTGGTGAGAGACTGTCAGCAGGACTGTGGAGGAATGTTAGTCTGGAAGGCTAGTGAAAAGGGCAGCTGCAGCCAGGTGGGTTTGCAGTGTCTGAAAAGGTGGTGCTGGGACCAGTACCCACAGGAGGGGCAATGCAAGCCGATCACTGTGATTTCTACACTAAGAGGCTTCGAGTTCCTGTCTGCAAAGGGCCATTGCTAAAATTCTGACTGTGCCTGTCAGATCCACAAACAGTGTTTCAGCTGGGAACTGCAATTGATGGAGGAGTGTATATACACTGCTCAAAAAATGAAAGGTACACTTTGAAAACACATCAGATTTCAATGGGGAAAAATATCATCCTGTATATCTATATTGATATGGACTGGGTAATGTGTTAGTAACCAAAGGATGCCACATTGTTTGATGGACATGAAAATGATCAACCTACAGAGGGCTGAATATAAAGACCATCAAAGGGAAAAAATTATGCAGCAGGATAGTCAATTTTGCTGAAATTTCAGTGCAGCAATTCAAAATGGCACACAATAGTTTGTATGGCACCCATGTGCTTGTATGCATGCCTGACAACATTGGGGCATGCTCCTAAAGAGATGACGGATGGTGTCCTAGGGTATTTCCTCCAAGATCTAGACCAGGGCATCACTGAGCAACTTTAACAGACTGAGGTGAAACCTGGCAGCATTGGATGGACCGAAACATAATGTCCCAGAGGTGTTCTATTGGATTTAGGTAAGGCAAGCATGGGGGCCATTCAGTGACATCAATTCCTTCATCCTCCAGGAACTGGCTGCATACTCTCATCACATGAGGCTGGGCATTGTTGTATACCAGGAAGAACCCAGGACCCACTGCACTAACGTAGGGCCTGGCAATGGGTCCAAGGATTTCATCTAGATACCTAATGGCAGCGGCCGGGGCGCCATTGTCTAGCCTGTAGAGGTCTGTGCTTCCCTCCATGGATATGCCTCCCCAGACCATCACTGACCCACCACCAAACCAGTTATGCTGTACAATGTTACAGGCAGCATAACCATGGCTTCTCCAAACCCTTTCAGGTCTGTCACATGTGCTCAGGGTGAACCATCTGTAAAAATCAAAGGGCACCAGTGGGTTGACCTGCCAATTCTGGTGTTCAATAGTAAATGCCAATCAAGCTCCACAATGCTGGGCAGTGAGCACAGGACCCACTAGAAGACCTCAGACCCTCAGGTCATCCTCATAAAGTCTGTTTCTGATTGTTTGGTCCGAGACATTCACACCAGTGGCCTGCTGGATGTCATTTTGAAAGGCTCTGGCAGTGCTCATTCTGTTTCTACTTGCACAAAGGAGCAGATTATAAACAGAAAAAAACAACTGCGCTAGTGCAACCAGGAAAATATAAGTAGAGCAGCGACTTCAAGTGTGACCAACACCCCAAAGAACAATAACAAAAATAAGTTGCGCTGTATGTAATCAGAACATTAAATCAAAATGTAAATAAATTGTCCATAGAGTCCATTGAAGGGCTAGATGAAAAGATGTGACTGTAGGTATCCGTGTGGATATAAGGCTTACCAGAAATCAATAAAAAGTATGACAGATGATAACATAATCCGGGGACAACTGTCCAAATGGATGCACAGGATCTCGAAAGGCCACCGCAATGGAGTTTAAATGAGGAAAGAAATAAAAAACGCCATAGCGTAAAACCAAAACAACTAGTAAAAGCAAACTAGTGCACTCACAATGTGAGACTATCACCAACCATAGATTAAGAAGTGATAGGGTGCTGAATAAATGCTCATTACCAAAGTAAATGTAAATCAATGAATTCTGTGACAATCCACACAAAATTCCAGGTGATAGAGTGAATTGTATATGAAACTTCCACCATCAGAAGGAATTGGTTAAATACTCCTTACCAAATATAAATAATGAAAGGCTGATCTGTGAACATGCAAGGAACAGGACACCTCCACCGATATATATGCTGCTTACCAGATAATGGTAATAAGAAGACTCGTGATAAATAATCCAAAAGAGATCCTGATAGGTGATAAACCCGTGACACCACCACCTGTATTAAATCTCCTTACCAGATGACAATGGATTCAAGCGAGTGGTCTATTAATTGGATGGTTCAGGTGAATGCAGAGGACCGGACCTCAGGTGCCAGCCAATGGGGACTCAGGGATGAGCAGGATGCAGGCAAAGATTCAACCATATAGGATAAAGAAAAGCGCCATAGCATAAAATCCCACAGATTTATTAAATAAAAAAGGAAACACACTTACAAATGTAGATAAAAAAGTTGCAGGGGAGAGAAGTAAGCAGCCGCCGGCCGGACGGCTCCGCTCGCCCGTACTTTCCAGACACTTGTGAGAGTGACGTCAGCATGCCGTGACCCGACGCGTTTCGTCATAGATGACGTTTTTCAAAGGAGCAGATGCCAGTCCTGCTGATGGGTTAAGGACCTTCTATGGTCCTTTCCAGCTCTCTTAGAGTAATTTGTTTGGGCTCTTAGAGTAACTGCCTGTCTCATGGAATCTCCTCTATGCTCTTGAGACTGTGCTGGGAGACACAACAAACCTTCTGGCAATTTGTCACATACCTTGTGGCAGAGCCTGATGTGAAGAAGGAGACCTTTCATACAGCCCTTGATCAAGGGCCACTGGTGTTGTGACAGTGGCCGCTAGAGCACAGTGAGGTGAGAGTGCCTGCATGATCTTTGGTTGGTTGCAGAAGTGTGTGGCAGGTACATCACCTGAGCTGGGCTGGATGGCTGAAGCAGCGGATGGAATCAGGAACAGCAGATGCAGGCACGCAGCAGACTCAGGACCAGCGTCACCAGGCACTATGCAGAGCAGGACAGACAGATAACTGGATGCAGGGTCAGACAAGCCAGGTTAGCAATGGAGGATCAGACATGAGCATTAACAGCAATGGTCAAGATGCACGCAGAAGTTGGCAACGGGATATCAGGCAGATGGAAGGTATAACAAAGTCTTTAACCACTTTACCACCGGAGGATTTTGCTGTCTTACGTCCAGGCCACTTTTTGCGATTCGGCGCTGTGTGACTTTAACTGACAATTGCGCGGTCATGCGATGCCGTACCCAAACAAAATTTACATCCTTTTTTTCCCCACAAACAGAGCTTTCTTTTGGTGGTATTTGATCACCTGTGTGATTTTTTGATCATGCGCTATAAACAAAAAAATAGCGTTTATTTTGAAAAAATAACAATATTTTTTAAATTTTTTTATATGAAATCCCCCCCCCCCCCAAAAAAAATGTAAAAATCTAATTTTTTTTTAATTTTTGGCCAATTTGTTTTCTGCTACCTATGTTTGGTAAAAAAAAAATCACGATAAGCGTATTTTGATTGGTTTGCGCAAAAGTTATTGCGTTTACTAACTAAGGGAAAGATTTCTGTAATTTTTGGTGTTTTTTTTTTTAACGAGTAATGGCAGCGATCTACGATTTTTTTTGCGGGACTGCGACATTGTGGCGGACAGATCGGACCCTTGACTGACATTTTTGACACTTTTGGGGGTACCAGTGACATTACTGCAGTAATCAGTGCTATATATATGCACTGTTACTGTAAAAATGACACTGGCAGGGAAGGGGTTAATTTTATTGGAGAGGGAGGGGTTAATGTATGCCTGGTGCTTACTAACGTGTGGGGGAGGAGGTGACTGTGTGACACAAGGACAGATCGGATGTTCAGCTATGCTGAACCCCCCCGATCTGTCCCTGCCTGTCACTTAGGAGATCCGCCCGCTCTGTTTACACAAGCGGGCGGATCTCCTCACTCGATTCCCCGATGATCGGGGAAGAGCGGCGGCAGTCGCCGCCGCTCCTCCCCTGGCCCGACTCCCGCTGTAACTGAAAACAGCGGGAGCGTGCCTCCAGCGGCGCCTACAGGGGGAGGAGTCCAGCGACGTAGGTCTACGTCGCTGGACGATAACGAGCCACATTGCTGCAGTAGCAGCAATGTGAGCAGTGGGTAAGTGGTTAAGGAAAGCCGAAGTTAGGATAGGTGGAGAGCAAGCGTGGTCAGTATAAGCCGGGCCAAACACAGGAATCAAGCACAGATCACAGGAACAGGTATACAGGTAAAGCTGCAGATCAGACAGCAAAGCACTAGTGCAGCTGCTGCCCTTATACATTTGGTGCCAGCATCAATGGCTAACACGCACATGCGCATATGCGTTTACCTTTGTGTTTTCATATTTATGCGCATAGGTGTTCACCTATGCCTGGCAAGACGGCCACCTGTAGGAACCCATCTGCGCATGCGTATTTGCCTCTGCCTCAGAGCTTCAGCTGTCTCAGACACAATGGCACGTATTGATATGCCATCCTAGAGGAGTTGGACTTCCTGTGCAACCTCTATAGGGTCCAGTTATCACCTCATGCTACCACTAGTGACACTGACCCTAGCCAAATGCAAAACTAGGGAAAAACAGTCAGAAAAGATGAGTAGGGAAAAAAATTTCAGTGGCCTCCACATAAAAAAACTATTCCTGTTTTGGAGGTGATCTCATTGTTGCAAAAACCACGTGATATAAAAAAATTGCAATGATCACCATTTTATTCTCAAAGGCCTCTGCTAAAAAAAACATATATATATATATATATATATATATATATATATATATATATATATATATATATATATATATACATATAATGTTTGGAGGTTCTATGCAATTTTCAAGCAAAGATGATAATTTTACTTGTAAACAAAGATTGTCAGAAAAAGGCCTTGTCCTTAGAGCAAATTCCTGTGGCTGCCAGTGACCTGTCATTGTAGTGAATAGGACCGGCAGCTGCATCTAGCCTATGAGAGCTGTGGCGAACCACACAAGAAACTACTGCTACAATTGTGCTGACTGTAACGTGAATGTAGCCTAATCAGGCATCAACGACAACGTGCTGTCTCTGAGCTTGCCCCCACCATTGTGTCACCATTATTCCTCCCCCATTTCTCCTTTTTCTTTTTACATTAAGATATATGCAAGGGCAAAAACAAAACTTGTTTCACATTCCACTTATATCTATACCTTTTATCACATGTGACTATATTGTAGCTAATAATTAAAAGAAGAACTGAAAATGCTGACATGTATGCTAAAAACTGCCAGAGTTCCTTGGTATATGTTTATGCTGTTCATGGTTCTGAAGAAATACAACTTCTAGTACTAAAAGTTACTGGACTTTAGCAGGTTTCTAGGATACACTTTCTTGTATCTACTTATTTCACATTTGAATCTTCAAAATTCCCTTTCCAGTTTTCTTGTTAAGGCACGTTTGCCCTTTTCAAGCAAATGTTGTTGCTGTCAGCATCCTCCCCTTTATGTCTTCCATTTATCTAAAAGGTCTTAATCTGACAATATATGAAGCTTTCTAATCACTGTCTATATATCGTCAGATTTCCAGATGATCTTTTTTTTTTTAATAAGACACTGTCATGCACTCTTCACTGCATGCATTACTAGATGCTTCAGAACTACTGCATTGGCTATCGATTGCTTGGGGACAACAGAAAATTACATAAAGTTAAAAAAAAAACTTGAAATATGCAATCTTTTGGAATAATCTATGTCTTTTCTTATACCATGACTCTATATACCATGACTCTATAACACTAGGTCTTTGTTTTATGACAGTTTTATGAGTTGACAGGATTCCCTGTCGTTCTAGTATTTACTGTATGCCTGCACATCTTTTTTTCACCTAAAAATAAAAAGCCACAGTTAAAATGCATGTATAGCTTGTTGAAACTATCTACTGTACCTCTTTAGTTTAAAAGAGGTTAATAGGTGAACATCGGTGCTACATTTTTAAATGATTAAACTTTTAGGGAATACTGGATTTGTGATGCTGGGTCCTGTCTACTGTACCAACCCAACATTGCCTTTGGTACCAAGCAATCTCTGCCATCTGCCAGCTGTAGGTAGCAAAGAGTAAGTGTCACTCACAGTGATGCTCTGTGGCACTGAATGATATTTTAACCAGTAATCCCTAACGCAGGAGCACCTTGCCATCATAACCAGCAAGCAATATGGAAGCACACAGGACTACAGTTGACTTGTTATAATTTTCTGTATTTAAATGTTTATTAAACTGAAATATAATTTACAGGAGGATGGGCAAAAACAGTTTTGCCAGAATAAACAATGGACTTTTTTCTAACTACATTTTTGGATAATACAAAAAAATATATAGTTTTCAAACCCCCGTTAGCACTATCTATGACAGGCGTTGGCCAGGGAAAAGCAACCTCGAAAATTCTCTGTTAACAGCCTGCAGCAATTGCTAAGCAGGATGAGTCACACACTGAATGAAACATAACAGAATGCATTTCAATGCTATTGCCAAAACAAAATTGAGCAATATGACAGCCTGTATAAAATATGTTTGCAGACACAAAGCATGGATGGAAGATTCAGAAACAGTCAAAATATTGCAAATATTAATGCAAATATTACAATAATAAAAGCAAATGAAACATTCTTTTTAAATACAATGTTTTATATGGACATATGGAAAAGGATCCTGCAAATCTTGGGAAATCTGTAAGGGTCCTTTGGCTTACCAATATGAAAAGGTGGTGAGGGTGTTTCTTGGCATCTTCCCTCTGCCCTCTCCCTTGTCAATTCATACTTTCTTGCTATGCTCCCTTAAAATTGAACTAATACTGATCATTGGTCACAGGCCAGAAGATAAGTGAAGTGAAAAAAATATTTATAAGACACATACAGGAAAAATACCATTTCAATCTTATTTAATAATACACAGAGCATATCCATATCCAGCATCGTTTCCATAAACCTCTGTAAAGAACTTGGGATAATAGAGAGAAAAATGTGTATAATTCATCACAGTTGTGGACTTGTATACTTTTTGATTTTATCTTGAATGTACCATACTATAGTTGGGTTGGCATACTTCAGAAATTCGGATTAAAAGCTAATTCCATCTTTTTGACCATGTTACAGGTTACACCATTATGTAGGGTGCTCTTCTCCCTGCCCATTCCTGTCAAATCTGAATTCAGCATGGCTGTGCATGGCTCTGCCCATACAGTGGTATTATTCATTCGGAGAGAGTTGTATATGAAAAAAATTACAAGTCCCATCTGCCACTGCAGCAGAGGGATTGTATTTCTCAATGGAGCACAAGTGCATTGACTTCACCCAACATGTATTTCAACCATGTCCTCCAGCACAGTAGCTGGGGGAAGAGTCTGCAGGAGCAATGGCATTACACCCAAGACCCACTGATCGCTGTTGCAATGCTTTTGCAGACTCAAATGCAAAAAAAATTAATTAATGCACATTTTTGCTTTTTGCAAATAGGTACATTTATAAATTTTTTGCAAAAGGTAGAATTATTTTTAATACCAAGGCATATCTTGGCTAATAAGAACATTGTGTCTGGGTTTGTGAATAACAATAAACTAAACATAAATATAATCACACAACTGTTTTCAGTTCAAGTTGACATTGCCTTTATGGTTCAAGTAAAATCTGACAGGCACAGGAAACAAAGGAATTAAGACATTGTGGGACCTGAAATCAGCTGTCTGTATTGACACATTTGAGATGCAAAGGACAGTTGCTAGGGGGTATGGAGTCATACTTAAAAAAAAGGTTTATGGAAACATTGTTGCATATAGAATATTAAAATAAGTGACTAGAAATATATACATTTAATTTTAGAAAATCAATAAACATGGAGGTATAAATATGGATGTTAAAGATAGCAAAGTTCAGTAATAATTTAAGCAATCTATTGCAAAATTGGGGATAGCCCCTTGATAGAGGAGAGGCAAGACCAGGTGGTAAGGTCTGTCCTACTCAAAGTGAAAGAGGGAAAGAATTTTCCCGGAAATAATAGAATGGAGAAACAGAGCAGAATGGAACTTGTGAGGGCAAGTGGGATTTTTAAATGGTACTTAGCTCTAATTCCGTAAAGAAATATATGAGATAATACAATTTATATAAAACTTTATATTTTTTTATTCCAAAACTTTAAAATGACAAGCAAAAAAAAGGGGGAAATATTAGACATACAACAAGCAGTAAAAATGATCAATACAGGAGTACATGTAAAGGATTTTGTGCTTTTTAATATATCCGATATAAATACCGAATGAACCCGACATGTTTCGCAGTTCTTCTTTACTGCTTCTTCAGGGAGGTATATTAATTGTACTGCAACATTCAATTTTCCTGAGTATTCCTGCATAACAATAATCATATTAGTATACATAGATAGAGTTCACATTTTAAATAGAAGTCTTTATAGAAAACACACGATGTCTCTAGGTACTCCCACCAAAAAGCCCCCAAAAAGTCCCAGTAGGTGCAGAGGAAAGGGAAGGGAAGAACACCACAAACCATACGTCTCACCGACGAGTGTGGAGGCAAATTGCAGCATACAACGGCAGGTGGTACATATGTGAGAAGACCCAGAAGGTCAATTAGCCTCTAAGAACCAGACCTTAAAAAAGGGGGTGTTGAGAAATTTAAAATAGGGAGGTATATAAAGATAAAAAAATAGTAATCACTATACTCATAGATACATCCTTAGATGCACTAGGAGTTGATAAACATACCCAAGGATTATACAAAGTCGAGAACAGGGTCCCGCATGGAGGAGAGCATATAAATATCTGATATTCCCCGAGGTTCATTCATGGCATTACACCTATGGTTATACCTACATAAAATAGAGGATGGTATCAAATTAATTACTTGCCATAAGAGGAGGAATCATTCATGTTCACCCCCAATTGCAAATAAATATGCCATACCTCATACAAGATAGATTACAGGTATATAAATATATACTGCCCAACCTCTACAAGAGAGGACGAGTGGGAGGGGAAAAACCAGGGCGGATATGGTAAAACTCTGTATATCCCCGACCTTGAGATTAAATCGTCTTAGCTCAAAACAATGGATTTTCAGGTTGAGCTGAGGTGCAGTCAAATGTGGCACTAGACACTATCTAAATGGGAGGTAATGCATAAGTTTAGCAAATCAAAGTATATACATATAGCCATTAAGCATTTAAGTCTCAAACGGCTCAATGTATGATGCATAAAGAATCCTGGTAAGCTTACCCAGTATGACAATCACATCGAGAGAACCTCCCGCTGCTGAGAGGCATGCATGTGCTGCCTTTTGTACTGCAGCCTCAACCCGGCGTGTGACGTCAGACCCAACCCGGGGCCCCGGACCAAGCGCCGGATATGACGCACCTCGCCGGAAATGAGTATTGCCTATATGCATTTTAATTATCTTGTTTTGCAAGGTGTTGTTATGGCTGTATAATGTTTATTATTGTATGTGTTTTGTATGAAAATTGTATTTTGTATAATAGGTAAACCACAATGTCTCCGGTGTGCGGTCCTTCTCGTCCCCTGGTCCCATTATGTGAGAGGTGGGGATGGGCGTTCGCCCAATATGTCCCCGACGGGTGTGTGGTCTCCGGACATTGCGGTCCTTTGACCTCACTGTGGCTGCTAAAGGTCGTGTCATTCATGACCATACTGATGCGGCACTGTGCACGCCCCCTATGTGGGGATGTGCCCAGTTGGAGACCTGACCCGGCTGTGGCACGTCATATCCGGTGCCTCGGACGTAGCTCCGGTGTTCTTGCGTGCGTCGTTCGGAATGAGTGTAATTTCCGGCGAGGTGCGTCATATCCGGCGCTTGGTCCGGGGCCCCAGGTTGGGTCTGACGTCACACGCCGGGTTGAGGCTGCAGTACAAAAGGCAGCACATGTATGCCTCTCAGCAGCGGGAGGTTCTCTCGATGTGATTGTCATACTGGGTAAGCTTACCAGGATTCTTTATGCATCATACATTGAGCCGTTTGAGACTTAAATGCTTAATGGCTATATGTATATACTTTGCTTTGCTTAATTTATGCATTACCTCCCATTTAGATCGTGTCTAGTGCCACATTTGACTGCACCTCAGCTCAACCTGAAAATCCATAGTTTTGAGCTAAGATGATTTAATCTCAAGGTCGGGGATATACAGAGTTTTACCATATCCGCCCGGGTTTTTCCCCTCCCACTCATCCTCTCTTGTAGAGGTTGGGCAGTATATATTTATATACCTGGAAAAGAAAGAGGGGGGTTAGACCTGGCGCACAACTGGGGAAATGAGTGTCCAAAAACTTCCACAAGCTCCAATACGGACATATGCTACTTAAATGACACAGTAGCCTAAAGATATTAAATTGGATTAGAAGAGTCCATAAAAAGTCCATGTACATACGTCTCCAGATGCTGCACTCCGCAGGCTGCTCTGTAAACAAGTAGAAGAGACTTGTGGCGAACTGTAGGAGGAAAAAACAGGCGCCACACTAAGTGCAGTATATCTGGATAAACGTTTAATAGACCAAATAGAAAGGTACTCACAAACAATGATATAAAAACAGCTTATCAGTGGTAAAGGAAATGGTAATCCCAGTGTCCAAATTCAGGATGGCACAAGCGGTCTCAAAGCATCGGGCTGTAGCGAGTGGAGGATCGATACTTCCCGTCTACTGGGGACACAGCGCTGGCCGCTCTGACGTCACTTCCGGGATACGTACTGGCGCCGGCGACGCGTTGTCGGAGCATGCGCTCCTTCCTCAGGCCGATAATGCGCCATTTTGCTCAAGGGCTTAAGTAGACCAGGAGGCAGAGTCAGCTGGGTCCTAAAGAGTGCCAATAATCCTCACTCAAGAGGAACCCGCTGTGATACTGAACAGGGGCAGTGTACATTATGAAAAGAAACCAGAGCAGTAGTCAAATATATAGTAACAAAAAATCTGTTACAACTAGTTCTCAACAAAAATTTGTTTGGAATAAATGGGAATAGGAATTAATGTGAAAATAAATAAGAATAAAAATAAAAATAAGAATAAAATAAATAATAATGTAAATAGTAGAAAATAATAATGATAATAATGGTTGGAGAAAATAAAAAATGAAAAAAATATAAGAAAAAATGAAAAATTGAAAAAAAGGAATAATGAAAAAATAATAAAAAAAAAAAAAAAAATAAAAATACAAATAAAAATAAAACTAAAAATAATGAAATAAAATAATATAATAAAATAATGATAAAATGCACATTGTGTATGTATACATCCACATATTGTTAGACATAGGGATATATTATCATAATACAATGATATAATAATAATGATAAAACCGTAAATATATGTATGGTATCATTATACTAAAGAATATCATTATTCTTTTTAAAAAATGTTTTTCTATATATATAAAAATATATATATATAAAAAAATATATAAAAATATATAAAAATACATATATATATAAAAAAATATAAAAAATACATATATATATAAAAAACACCGTAGAAAAGAGGATAAAAATCATCTAAAAGACCATTAGCCAATAAAACCGTCCACTAATGTATCCTATTCTGGCTCCATACATAATTGTTATAAAAGGGTGTATAAACAAGGTGGTGGGGCATTACTCTCAGATGTCCAATCCAAAATTATTGGATGGAGTCATATGAGAGTGTTAGTCTCAATTTCTTCGTTCAAACCACCCGGCACTAAAGTGTCCAAAGTATATATCCAATAGGCCTCCCTTTGGCATAATCTCTTAAAACGTTCTGCAGGCGCCAAAGTAGCAGGTATGGACTCAATAATCCACACCCTGAGGCCGAGAGACAGGTGTTCATGATGCAGCAGGAAGTGGCGTGGGACACTGTGCTTATCATTACCAGCCTCCACAAACCTGCGATGCTCACCGAATCTCTTCCTCAGGGTGCGGATTGTCCTTCCTACATAAAACAGCCCACACGGGCATGTGAGGCAATAAACAACAAACTCTGTGGAGCAATTGTAAAACTGTGTCAATGGGTATGTTTTTCCTTTTGCTAAAAACTTTTTCTGTCCATGAGTAACGTGTTTACAAGTCAGACACAATTTTTTGCGGCATTGGAACATTCCAATAAGTGGGATCAAACAAGGTCTCTCTAAAGATGATATAGGGGGACCCTTCAACTTACTGGGTGCCACCATGCTCTTAATGTTCCTTGCTCTTCTGTAAGTGACCTTGGGTTTGGGGGGTAGATTCTCCCTCAGATGGGGGTCTTCCAGTAAGATTGGCCAATGCTTGACCAGAATTTTCTCCATTTTTTTAAACTTAGTGTGAAATTGAGTCACAAATCTGGGTATAATAGCTTCTGTATCGGGTTTTACCTTTTTAATACTTTCGTGGCCGGCCAAATAGATGTTATGAGCATGGTTAATAAGGGTTTCCGGAAAAGCCTTATCGGTAAATTTTTTCTTAAGTTGGGCACTCTGTTCTATATAATCATTATCGTTGGTGCAGTTTCTTCTCAGTCTGCAGAACTGGCTCTTGGGGATGTTATTTATCCACCTAGGATGGTGGCAACTCTTGAAATGTAGGAAGGAATTGCCCGCTGTGGGCTTCGTGTAGTTTTTTGCTTCTATTCTCCCTTCATGATGATATAAGAGTAAATCTAGAAAAGCCAACTCTGCAGAATGATGAACTGAAGTAAAAGATAAATTGTACTCATTGCTATTGCAGTGACCAACGAATTCAAAGAGTAAAGATTCAGGGCCATCCCAGACAACAATAATGTCGTCTATATATCTCCCATAGAAAACAATATGAGAGGCATACGGGTTGTTTTTCCAGATGTATTTATCCTCCCACATCCCCATAGTTAAATTGGCATAGCTGGGGGCAAAATTAGCCCCCATAGCAGTGCCATTTATTTGTACGTAGAAGTCTCCATCAAATAAAAAATAATTGTGAGTAAGACAAAATCTAGTTGCCTCCACAATAAACCGAGCTTGAGACGAATTAATAGTAGGATGATCCATGAGGGACTGAGTGACTGCTTGTAGGCCTACAGAGTGGGGAATGGACGTATAAAGGGAGTCCACATCAAGGGAAACCCACATGTATGTGGACTCCCAACTATACGGTGCCAATAGTTCCAACAAATGGACCCCATCCCGAATATACGATGGTAGATTCTGAGCCAGAGGCTGCAGAAACTGATCTACATATTGGGAAAAGGGGTTGGTGACACTGTCCATTGCCGCAACTATCGGCCTACCAGGCGGATTCTGTAAATTCTTATGTACTTTTGGAATGTGATAAAAGTACGGTGTAGAATAAAAGTCCCTATGGAAAAAGGAATATTCTGACTTATTGATAATACCTTCTTCCTTAGCTTGTGTAATAAGTCCTGTAGCTTCAAAAATATAACTAGGTTGGGGGTCAGCCGATAGTTTACGATATGTGGTGGTATCCGCCAGCAAACGCTGGGCTTCTCTTAAATAGTCAACTCTATCTTGGATGACTATCCCCCCTCCCTTATCTGCAGTTTTAATTATCAGATTATGATTTTGGGACAAATCAGTTAAAGCTTGTCTCTCAGCATGACTTAAATTGTGATTTAAAGGGAGGGACTTACTACAGGAATTGGTAGGAGTACACATCTTCTTTATCTCTGAGAAGACCACCTGGTAGAACGTCTGAATGTATTGACCTTTTGAATGCACAGGGTTAAAATTTGATTTAGCACGAAAGCTGGTATGTTGGACTGGCGGGGATGTGGAAGGATGTTGGGTAAAAAACGCCAGATCCTCATCATCATCACTGATATACAACTCCTCCAGGAGTTTCAATCCAATTGGATCAATGGAAAGCTCAGATTCCTTATCTAAATTTGGTGTATTTGACTCAACAGAAGCATTTTTATTTTCTTGGATCTTAAAATGCCGTCTCAATGTGAGCAAACGAATAAAGCTGTTAAGATCCTTGAATAAAGTGAAGGGGTTGGGAGGGGCTAAGGGAGCAAAATTAAGTCCTCTATGGAGAAGAGAGGTCTCCGATGAGGATAAATTATGTGTCGACAAATTAAATATTTTTATGGTATCAACAGTCTTACCCTTTTCTTTATTCCTATGTCGTCCTCCTCCCCCCCGCTTATATACCTGTAATCTATCTTGTATGAGGTATGGCATATTTATTTGCAATTGGGGGTGAACATAAATGATTCCTCCTCTTATGGCAAGTAATTAATTTGATACCATCCTCTATTTTATGTAGGTATAACCATAGGTGTAATGCCATGAATGAACATCGGGGAATATCAGATATTTATATGCTCTCCTCCATGCGGGACCCTGTTCTTGACTTTGTATAATCCTTGGGTATGTTTATCAACTCCTAGTGTATCTAAGGATGTATCTATGAGTATAGTGATTACTATTTTTTTTATCTTTATATACCTCCCTATTTTAAATTTCTCAACACCCCCTTTTTTAAGGTCTGGTTCTTAGAGGCTAATTGACCTTCTGGGTCTTCTCACATATGTACCACCTGCCGTTGTATGCTGCAATTTGCCTCCACACTCGTCGGTGAGACGTATGGTTTGTGGTGTTCTTCCCTTCCCTTTCCTCTGCACCTACTGGGACTTTTTGGGGGCTTTTTGGTGGGAGTACCTTGAGAAATTGTGTGTTTTCTATAAAGACTTCTAATTAAAATGTGAACTCTATCTATGTATACTAATATGATTATTGTTATGCAGGAATACTCAGGAAAATTTAATCTTGTAGTACAATTAATATACACCCCTGAAGAAGCAGTAAAGAAAAACTGCGAAAGATGTCGGGTTGATCCGGTATTTATATCGGATATATTAAAAAGCACAAAATCCTTTACATGTACTCCTGTATTGATCATTTTTTACTGCTTGTTGTATGTCTAATATTTCCCCTTTTTTTGCTTGTCATTTTAAAGTTTTGGAATAAAAAAATATAAAGTTTTATATAAATTGTATTTTCTCATATATTTCTTTACGGAATTAGAGCTAAGTACCATTTAAAAATCCCACTTGCCCTCACAAGTTCCATTCTGCTCTGTTTCTCCATTCTATTATTTCCGGGAAAGTTCTTTCCCTCTTTCACTTTGAGTAGGACAGACCTTACCACTAGTGATGTCGCGAACCTAAAATTCGCCGTTCGCGAACGGCGAACGCGAACATCGGCAAATGTTCGCGAACCGGCGAACCGGGCGAACCGCCATAGACTTCAATAGGCAGGCGAATTTTAAAACACACAGGGACTCTTTCTGGCCACAATAGTGATGGAAAAGTTGTTTCAAGGGGACTAACACCTGGACTGTGGCATGCCGGAGGGGGATCCATGGCAAAACTCCCATGGAAAATTACGTAGTTGACGCAGAGTCGGGTTTTGATCCATAAAGGGCATAAATAACCTAACATTCCTAAATTGTTTGGAATAACGTGCTTTAAAACGATCAGGTATGATGTTTTATCGGTCAAGTAGTGTAAGGGTTACGCCCGCTTCACAGTGACAGACCAAACTCTGACAGACCAAACTCCCCGTTTAACAACAGTCAGTCAGTCCATTTGCACAACCGCAAACTCCCCATTTGCACAAGGTTGGATACCAAGCTAGCCATGTCCCATTCCTTGTCCTCACTGACATCATTGAAGGTCTCTTCCTCCACCCAGCCACGTACAACACCAAGGGTCCCCGAAAGGTGAGAACAAGCCCCCTGGGACGCCTGCTGTGGCTGGTATTCCACCTCCTCAAAGCCACCTTCCTCCTCTGACTTCTCTTCTTCAGACTCCTCTCTCTGCGTTGCCACAGGTCCAGCAATTGACAACGACAAGGCTGCTTCTGGTGGTGATGGGGAGTGGACCACAACTCTTCCTCTTCATGCTCATCTACAGCCTGATCCAGTACTCTTTGCAGGGCACGCTCCAGAAAAAACGCATATGGGATGAGGTCGATGATGTTGCCTTGGGTTCGACTGACCACCAGGGTTGTCACCTCCACAAAAGGACGCATGAGCCTACAGCCATTGTTCATGAGCATTCAGTAACGCGGCCAAAAAATACCCAGCTCCGCAGAAAGAATGAAAGAAAATGAATGTTTTTTTCTATGAAAAATTATCCTGCGGATCGCTTTTGGTCTGTTCACAATGAAGCAACGACCTTATCATCTGGGGTGTGCCAACACACTCCTAGAGGTGATCGCTTCATTGTGATACGCAAGCCCCTTCACCACGACAAGGTAACGATCACGAAGGGGAATTTACACATGTATGTGCCTTTTTTTTTGTTTTTTGTTTTTTTGCAGCCACAGAGGCCAGAAAAATTAGGCATGTACACATGCATGAAAAAGCAGGTATTGTTGCAGCCGCTGCTGTAGCAGCGGCCTGAAAAATTGAGGTTTTCAAGGCAGAAAGTGCACTAAAACATTGCGGCTTGAACCGTAGTTGGTGGCGGAGACGTCACGTAAGTCATCCGGCATGCAGAGAATGATTAAAGACAGCAGTGTGTGGACCATTTTTAGGCCAAGGCATCTCAGTCATCACCAGGCCTTTTTTAGTTAAATGCATCCCCCACTTTCAGTCCCTTCGGGATCCATGCCTCATTCATCTTAATAAACGTGAGGTAATCAAGACTTTTTTGACCTAGGCGACTTCTCTTCTCAGTGACAATACCTCCTGCTGCGCTGAAGGTCCTTTCTGACAGCACACTTGAAGCGGGGCAGGCCAGAAGTTCAATGGCAAATTGGGATAGCTCAGGCCACAGGTCAAGCCTGCACACCCAGTAGTCAAGGGGTTCATCGCTCCTCAGAGTGTCGATATCTGCAGTTAAGGCAAGATAGTCTGCTACCTGTCGGTCGAGTCGTTCTCTGAGGGTGGACCCCTAAGGGCTGTGGCGATGCATAGGACTAAAAAAGCTCCGCATGTCCTCCATCAACAAGACGTCTGTAAAGCGTCCTGTCCTTGCCGGCGTGGTTGTGGTGGTAGGAGGAGGATTACTTTCACCTCTTCCCCTGTTGGATTCCCATTGTGCTGTGACATCACCCTTATATGCTGTGTAAAGCATACTTTTCAACTTATTTTGTAGCTGCTGCATCCTTTGCGACTGCCGGTAATTGGGTAACATATCAGAGACTTTCTGTTTATACCGGGGGTCTAGTAGCGTGGCCACCCAGTACAGGTCGTTCTCCTTCAGCCTTTTTATACGAGGGTCCCTCAACAGGCATGACAGCATGAAAGACCCCATTTGCACAAGGTTGGATGCCGAGCTACTCATGTCCAATTCCTCGTCCTCACTGATGTCATTGAAGGTGTGTTCTTCCCCCCAGCCACGTACAACACCACGGGTACCAGATAGGTGACAACGAGCACCCTGGGATGCCTGCTGTGGTTGGTGTTCCTCCTCCTCAAAGCCACATTCCTCCTCTGACTCCTCTTCCTCACACTCCTCTTCCAGTGTTGCCGCAGGTCCAGCAAGCGATGGTAAGGCTGTTTCTGGTGGTGGTGATGGTGACCACAACTCTTCCTCTTCCTCTTCACGCTCATCTACAGCCTGATCCAGCACTCTTCGCAGGGCACGCTCCAGGAAAAAAACATATGGGATGATGTCGCTGATGGTGCCTTCGGTGCGACTCACTAGGTTTGTCACCTCCTCAAAAGGACGCATGAGCCTACAGGCATTGTGCATGAGCGTCCAGTAACGTAGCAAAAAAATACCCAGCTCCGCAGAGGCTGTCCTAGCACCCCGGTCATACAAATACTCGTTGACCGCTTTTTCTTGTTGGAGCAGGCGGTCGAACATTAGCAGTGTTGAATTCCAACGTGTCGGGCTGTCGCAAATCAAGCGCCTCACTGGCATGTTGTTTCGCCGCTGAATATCTGCAAAGTGCGCCATGGCCGTGTAGGAACGCCTGAAATGGCCACACACCTTCCTGGCCTGCTTGAGGACGTCCTGTAAGCCTGGGTACTTCTGCACAAAACGTTGCACAATCAGATTCAACACATGTGCCATGCACGGCACATGTGTCAACTTGCCCAAATTCAATGCCGCCAACAAATTGCTGCTGTTGTCACACACCACTTTGCCGATCTCCAGTTGGTGCGGGGTCAGCCACTGATCCACCTGTGCGTTCAGGGCGGACAGTAGTGCTGGTCCGGTGTGACTCTCTGCTTTCAGGCAAGTCAACCCCAAGACAGCGTGACACTGTCGTATCCGGCATGTGGAATAGCCCCTGGGGAGCTGGGGGGGGTGCAGTTGGTGTGGAGCAAGACGCAACAGCAGAAGAGGACTCCGCCGAGGAGGTTAGCAAAGAGGATGGAGTAGGAGGAGTAGAGGAGGTGGCAGCAGGCCTGCCTGCAAGTCGTGGCGGTGTCACCAACTCCTCTGCAGCAGAGCCACGCATTCCATGCTTGGCAGCCGCCAGCAGGTTTACCCAATGCGCAGTGTAAGTTATATACCTGCCCTGACCGTGCTTTGCAGACCAGCTATCAGTGGTCAGATGGACCCTTGCCCCAACACTGTGTGCCAGACGTGACATGATTTCCTTTTCCACAATAGAGTACAGGTTGGGGATTGCCTTTTGTGAAAAATAATTTCGGCCGGGTACCTTCCACTGCGGTGTCCCAATAGCGACAAATTTTTTGAAGGCCTCAGACTCCACCAGCTTGTATGGTAAAAGCTGGCGGGCTAAGAGTTCCGACAAGCCAGCTGTCAGATGCCGGGCAAGGGGGTGACTCTGTGAGATTGGCTTCTTACGCTCAAACATTTCCTTGACAGACACCTGACTGTGGGCAGGTGACGAGCAGGAACTGCTGAAGGTGAGAGACGGAGGGGCGGGTTGTTGATAGGGGGCATGGAGGACAGCGGTGGTTGACGTGGCTGAAGATGCTGGACCAGGAGGAGGATGGTGGCTTTCAGTTTGTGTGCTGCTTTTACTCATGTGTTGATCCCATAGGCGTTTGTAATGTGAGATCATGTGCCTTCGCAAAGCAGTTGTACCTAGGTGGGTGTTGGACTTCCCACGACTCAGTTTCTTTTGGCACAGGTTACAAATGGCATCGCTGATATCAGAGGCAGACACACAAAAAAAATGCCACACTGCTGAGCTTTGCAAGGACGGCATTCTGGTGGTGGCAACAGCTTGCGTTGATTGGCGTGCTGTCTGGCTGACCCCGGGTGCCGAATCTACATGCTGTCTGACTGCGCCACTAGCTCCTTGCGATGACCTCCTCCCCCTGCTTTCAACTCGTCTCCTCCTCCTCTCTGTCTCCCCATCTGAACTTTCCCCCTCTTCTTCTGCTCTTCGAGCAGGCACCCAGGTGACATCCACAGACACATCGTCATCATCAACCGCTTCACTTGACAACTCAGCAAAGGCAGCAGCAGCAGGTACAACATCATCATCATCATCACAATGTACGTCCATGTGTATAATGCTGCCTGACTGAGACATATCCCCGTTATCTACATCCTCTGGCACTAATAGTTGCGCATCACTTATTTCTTCCAACTGATGTGAAAATAACTCCTCTGACGGATCAAGTGAAGCGGCTGTGGTGCTAGTGTTGGTGGTGGTGCCGGCGGGCTAGCGAGTGGTAAATTGAGAGGTGCCTGAAGCTGAGCTGGAGGAGGATGGTGCATTAAGGTTCCGAGCGGAAGCTGTAGACGATTGGGTGTCCTGTGTAAGCCAGTCAACTATGGCCTCAGAATTTTTTGAGTTCAGGGTCTGTGGTGGCCTCTGAACACTGGGCATTATTCTAGGGCCTAAGGAAATCACAGCAACACGACCACGACGGCCCTTGCGGGGTGTCCTGCCTCTGCCTGTCATTTTTTTTTTTTAATGTGTTGTTGTGTACTATGAGTGCAAGGTGCTGTGCCACCCTATAGGAGTGTTGGGCAGTGGGTACAGTACACTCTGTGGACCTGACAGTCACTGGCACCCAGGCAACTGCAATTAAAAAATATATATATTTTTTTTTACTTTGCAAGCTGCTGTGCCACCTTATATATCAGTGGTGGGTGGGCAGTGGCACAGTACACTCTCTGTGGACCTGACAGCAGTCACTGGCACCCAGGCAACTGCAATTAAAAAATATATATATATTTTTTTACTTTGCATGCTGCTGTGCCACCTTATATATCAGTGGTGGGTGGGCAGTGGCACAGTACACTCTCTGTGGACCTGACACTGACAGAAGTCACTGGCACCCAGGCAACTGCAATTAAAAAAAATATATATTTTTTTACTTTGCAAGCTGCTGTGCCACCTTATATATCAGTGGTGGGTGGGCAGTGGCACAGTACACTCTCTGTGGACCTGACACTGACAGCAGTCACTGGCACCCAGGCAACTGCAATTACAAAATATATATATTTTTTTTACTTTGCAAGCTTCTGTGCCACCTTATATATCAGTGGTGGGTGGGCAGTGGCACAGTACACTCTCTGTGGACCTGACAGCAGTCACTGGCACCCAGGCAACTGCAATTAAAAAATATATATATATATTTTTACTTTGCAAGCTGCTGTGCCACCTTATATATCAGTGGTGGGTGGGCACACAGTGGCACTGCAGTGGGCACAGTACACTCTGTGGACCTGACAGTCACTGGCAGCCCAGGCAAATGCAATAATAAAAAATATTTTTTTTTTCAGTTTGCAACAAGATGCTGTGCCACCGTATATATATCAGTGGTGGGCAGTGCACTGCAGTGGGTACAGTGCACTCTGTGGACCTGACACAGCACTCACCGCAATTATGACAGAGGAAAAAAAAATATTTTTTAAAATGCAAGGTACTGTGACTGTGCCACCCGAAATGAAATGAGTGTGGTGTGCACACAGTACAGTCTGTGGTAGGTCTGTGGCCTCTCACACACAGCGGGCAGGCAACTGCAGTGTACAATAGATATATATATATATATATATATATATATATATATATATATATATATATATATATATATATATATAAGAAAAAACTCTATTACCTTACCAGCCCTTAAAAGGGCTTTTGGGGACACTAGATATATATATATATATATATGTATATATATAAATAAAAAAAAATCCTCAATTACCAGCCCTTAAAAGGGCTTTTGGGGACACTAGATATATATATATATATATATATATATATATATATAAGAAGAAAAAACTCAATTACCAGCCCTTAAAAGGGCTTTTGGGGACGCTAGATATATATATATATATATATAAAAAAAAATTACACAAATACCAGCCCTTAGAAGGGCTTTTTGGGGTGCTGTCCTTACAGCAGTAGTGGACCAAGAACACTGCAAGACCAGGAACACTGACTAACTGTCCCTAGCTTAACAGCAGCAGCAGCTCTCCCTACTCTCACTACACACACTGCTTCAGAATGATCTAAGATGAATGCTGCCCTTGCTTATTTATAGGAGGTGGGAGGGTGTGGGAGGGAGGTATGCTGATTGGCTGGAAATGTGCCTGCTGACTGTAAAGTTCAGGGTCAAAGTTTGCCTCAATGATGTATTATGGGGGGGGGACCGAACATCGCATATGTTCGCCCGCAGCGGCGAACGCGAACATGCTAAGTTCGCCGGGAACTGTCCGCCGGCGAACAGTTCTATACATCTCTACTTACCACCTGGTCTTGCCTCTCCTCTATCAAGGGGCTATCCCAAATTTTGCAATAGATTATTTCATGGGATGTCGGTACACCTTTTTTTGAGTAGGTATTACTGAACAAACACTTTCTCAATAATTTAAGCAAGATGACTTCCTGATTTTAATATTCTTTGTCCAGGTCATGTGAAGCTTGCTAGGAGTAGACCAAAAGGTTTGAGAAGTGCGCAAAGACGTTTACAAGGTTTGTGTGCTATTGCTGCTGCTCCTAGAGGAGGTTAGTGGATGTGAAGCTTTTATATGGAATCCTATTAGAAATCCCAGAATGGAGAAGGGTTAGAACCTCTGTCAGGTTTTCGATGCTAACTGTTTTTCCTCTGAAGATATTTTTACTCATTTCCTGTTTTGTTTGACACTCTATCCAAAATTAAAAAATAAACTTTAGCTTTACCAACAACAGCAACAGAACTTAATGAAAGACCTACAGCAACGCAGTAGAAAATGTTTAAATGTACACCCTGGGTGAGTAAATGTTTTCTTGCAATTTATTTGGCATCAAAATGTTGACAGCATTTTTTTTTTTTTTGTTAAGGAACCCTAAAGCAATTCCCAAAAGACTGAACAAGTAAACTTTATTTCTTGTTTTTTTTATTTATTTTAGACAAAAGATAAGCTCTTTTAGGCATTAAACCTAAAGTGAAATTTTGTGATTAAAGTATAACTAAAGACATAACTTTTTTTTTTTAAATTTTGGATAGAGTGTAGAGGGATTAGAACCCTTGTCAGTGTATATTGCTGTCCCAAATATGAGAAAAGCAGTCCATATGAGTCCGTCTCCACACTTTAAGAAAATTCCAGAGTAGAGAAAACCACCACCAGAAAGCACTCCAGCACCAATACTTCTTACTTCTTACCAGATGTAGTTGATCTCCATGACAGAGATCAAATTGCGCATAAACGGTAAATCTCAGAAGGCTTCCCCCAATGTATTTCAATGGGCTCACAAAGTGGTGTGGTATGCAGAAAGAAAAAGGGACATCACATAGCGCAGACTGCTTTTAAGGCTTTATTCCTACTCATAAAAGGGTACTCACAGGAAAAATGAAGACATCTCGCATGTAATGCAGATAAGAGACCTCCCCGATGTTCCTGGGCGTCCTGACCACGAACCACCGAAACGATGGCCGCTCTGTCTCCTCCACGCTTGCGACACACGTCACCTAGCACGCCACCCGACGTACGTTTCGTCCTATTGGACGTCGTCATGGGGTGTGGCTACAAGGTGCGTTAGTGCCTCTTATAACAGCGGAGGAGAAGCCGCCTACCGGAAGTAGGTGGCCGGAAATGAGGTATGCGCTCCACAAGACCGGAACCACCCCGCAAACCGGAAGAAGACAGGGAGAAAAACAACATGGGGAAAAAAAGGAAAATAAATCCAAAAATATTCCAACCTATATTTCGCCCTGCATTGTGGATAGATTCCGAACCTGGGGTTAACCAGGAAGGATCACATAACACTATTCTCGAACAGAATAAATATCAGGCCTTGGCTAAGGCTGATTCTAGAGTGAGAGAGGATCTCCTTCAGCCGAGACAGAAGGATTTTCAACGTCCTTTTGACTTTGCTTTCTTTTCATCATACTCAACCCAACATTTTTCTGTAAAGAATATCCTTTGGCGCCATTGGCATGTTCTAAGGAATGATGCAGTGTTGGGTTCTCTTTTACCTCCACAGCCTCAGGTCATATATAGGGTTGTTCCCCCCTTAAGGCTACAGATTGCTCCTAATATTAGGGACCCCCCTAAAAAAATCTCATTTTTTCAACAAATGGGAGGTTTTTACAAGTGTAGGAGGTGTGCCATCTGCAAGCTGAATGTGGAGAAAAAGAGACGTGTGGATACTTTTAAGTCTGGGTCCACTGGCCAGGACTTTAGTATAAAACCATTCATTTCCTGTACCACAAGGTACGTGGTGTATCTGGTGAGGTGTCCATGCGGCCTTGACTATGTTGGCCGCACCATTAGGGAGCTCCATGTGAGATTGAAGGAGCATGTGGCCAACATAGTCAAGGGCTTTCCCAAGCATAGCCTCTCCAGGCATTACGATGAGTGTCACAATAGGGATCCCAGTGGTATCCTGTTTCTGGGTATAGACAAGTTCTCAGGACACTGGAGAGGGAGTAATTTAAAGAAGGGGGTATCCAAGCTCGAAACGAGCTGGATTTATAGGTTGAAATCTTATACGCCCCGGGGCCTCAATATCGAATGGGATTTAAATGCCCATATCAATAATTCCTAGTTTTTGGGGCCTTTCCTTTTTGCTGTGCAATATGGGACATTTTTTATGTTGTCTTTTACATTTTAATAGTGTGGTATTTTAACCTTTGATGCTGGTTATTCACTATATGTAATTTATTTTATATGTTTTATGTATTTTTTATGATTGTCATTTGTATTATGAGACTTCCTTACTCTTGGGATGTTCTTGACGGCGGGCACCGTTAGATGGCGCTGTCTCCCCCAGGCCGCGGCTTTCTATTGTATAGTGGATATTTATTCTGTTCGAGAATAGTGTTATGTGATCCTTCCTGGTTAACCCCAGGTTCAGAATCTATCCACAATGCAGGGCAAAACATAGGTTGGAATTTTTTTGGATTTATTTTCCTTTTTTTCCCATGTTGTTTTTTTCCCTGTCTTCTTCTGGTTTGCGGGGTGGTTCCGGTCTTGTGGAGCGCATACCTCATTTCCGGCCACCTACTTCCGGTAGGCGGCTTCTCCTCCGCTGTTATAAGAGGCACTAACGCACCTTGTAGCCACACCCCATGACGACGTCCAATAGGACGAAACTTACGTCGGGTGGCGTGCTAGGTGACGTGTGTCGCAAGCGTGGAGGAGACAGAGCGGCCATCGTTTCGGTGGTTCGTGGTCAGGACGCCCAGGAACATCGGGGAGGTCTCTTATCTGCATTACATGCGAGATGTCTTCATTTTTCCTGTGAGTACCCTTTTATGAGTAGGAATAAAGCCTTAAAAGCAGTCTGCGCTATGTGATGTCCCTTTTTCTTTCTGCATTCCACACCACTCTGTGAGCCCATTGGAATACATTGGGGGAAGCCTTCTGAGATTTACCGTTTATGCGCAATTTGATCTCTGTCATGGAGATCAACTACATCTGGTAAGAAGTAAGAAGTATTGGTGCTGGAGTGCTTTCTGGTGGTGGTTTTCTCTACTCTGGAATTTTCTTAAAGTGTGGAGATGGACTCATATGGACTGCTTTTCTCATATTTGGGACTGATATCAAACGGGTTTAGTGCCACAGTCATTTTTTATTCTTTAATCTGCCACATTCCGGATTAGTGTGGCTGCTTTACCCACAAATGTTTATTTGCTGATTTTATATTGTTCTTATATTACCTTGAGCGCAGCAATAGTGTATGTTTTAAGTGTATATTGCTGTCTGTGCCCCCGTTTAGGAGATTCACCCTCTCTATTTATATCCATATATATGACTGTATATATCTCTATAACCAAGGGATTGACCAACCCCAGAATATTTTTTTGCGGAAACCCGGGGGATCATGGACATATCGAGGGCCGAGTGGAAATGCCCCGGGGGTCTAAAGAAGAGAAAAAGAGGAAGTAGAGCTGGAAGAGAACTCCAACAGAAGAAAACACCAATAGGGACTGGTATACACAATATTAGTGATAAACGGCTTAGTGACCAAGAAATTTGAGTTTTAGATAAAGGCCTCAAGTATGCCCCTATAAAAAATTCAAACAAATTCGACACATTTGTACACCTTCAAAAGTTTATCTGCATTTTAACCAAAATAAATATTTCCTATCCAAACCTGACAATAGACCCCCAATTGGGGAAGTAGGCCGCCATTCCACTCTAAGGAATAAATCTGGTTTTAATCCTCAAAATACGGACAACAAATTTATAGAGGTATTTCAGAATATGGTCTCTGAGGATCTGGAGAGGTTAAAAGTTTGGGAAATTTCCCATCCTCATTGGATTAAGCAAAGCATATCTAATTTGGAGCAAGATAAGAATGTTGTGATACGCCCGGCGGATAAAGGGGGAGGTTTAGTAATTATGAACAAAATATATTACAGGGAGGAAATGGACAGGCAATTATCTGATAGTAATACCTATCAGATTTTAAATAAAAATCCCACAATGGATTTTAAAAAGAAATTGGCCGATCTAGTAGAAAAAGGTTTTAATAAGGACATTTTAAATAAAAGAGAATCCCAGTATTTGAACCCCTCAGCATATAGAATCCCTTATATATACTTTTTACCTAAGATTCACAAAAATGCGACCAAACCTCTGGGTAGAACCATTATAAATGGGATTGACTCAGTCTGTGCTAGACCTGGTCAATATATTGACTAATTTTTGCAGCCCCTGGTGTCACAGACGGAAGCATACACTAAAGATACGAAACATGTCAATCAAAGTTTGAACCAATTAGAAGACCTGGATAATTGTATACTAGCCACAGCAGATGTTGGGTCATTATATACTATAATAGGGCATTTTGAAGCTCTCAAATCCACCAAATTGGCCTTACAGAGCTCAGACCTGACCCAGCAACATTAGAAATACTTATTGTAATGTCTTGAATTTTGCCTCAAACACAACTACTTTTGGTATGACCATCAGTATTACTTACAAACCCAGGGTGTCGCTATGGGCGCTAGATTTGCCTCTAGCTTAGCCAATTTATTTATGGCTTGTTGGAAACAAGAACACATTCTAAAAAATCAACCAAAAGAGCTTGTAATAAACAGGAGATTTATTGATGACTTGTTAATAGTATGGAAGGGGAATGTAGAGTCATTTAATGATTTTAGGAACAAAATGGATAGGAATAATATGAACATTGTTTTATCCTGGACAGTGAGTGACCATGAAGTGGTATTTTTAGATTTGTAAATTTTTAAGGATCAGGGGAGATTGCTTACCCACAATCATTTAAACCCACGGATAGAAATTCCTATTTACTAGGGTTGAGCGAACCCGGACTGTATTGTTCGAGTTCGTACCGGACTTTTGGGTATTCGGTACCCGGACCCGAACCAGAACATTTCACTGTATGTTCGGGTACTGTCCGTTGTTCTGTAACGTTATTTGATGTTTTGGTGCGGTTTTAATGGCGTGCTTTCAACAGGTGCAAGGCAGCCAGCAAGCGTTTAACTAGTGTGCCCTAGAAGCCATCACAGCCATGTGTACTAATGGCATGGCTGTGATTGGCCAGTGCAGCATGTGACCCAGACTCTATATAAGCTGGAGTCACACAGCGCCACGCGTCACTCTGCTATAACTATACTAGGGACAGGTTCGTGACTGCTGCTGCTAAGGGAGAGATAGGAGTTTACTGTAGGGCGAGGCTGGAGAGATTGCTTGTAGGGAAAGCATAGGAACAATATGCTTTATCATACAGCAATCTACATTGATTTGATTGTGTGGGGGTGCAATGCACAATCTTTTTGCCCGGAGGGAGAGATAGGAGTTTACTGTAGGGCCAGGCTGGAGAGATTGCTTGTAGGGAAAGCATAGGATAGGAACAATCTGCTTTAATCAGACAGCGATCTACATTGATTTAATTGTGTGTGGGGGTGCAGTGCACGATCTTTATGCCCTAACCTTAGCCAAGTGAGGAAGAGAAAGGAGAAAAAAAAATTGTATCAGTCTGTTAGGCGTGCGGTGCTGCACATTTTGTGCAAGCTCAGTGTGTCTATATGTGTCTGCTTAATCTGCATTTAAAAAAGAAAAAACATTTTTTCCTTCATATTTAACTTTGACATACAGTCTTTAGACAGACACTGCTTTTCTAACCTGCTCTTCAAAAAGCACCAATGTGAGGGGAAAATAATTATTTTTCAGTATTTAGGGTAAAAAAAATATTTTTCAGTTTTTCATTCAAATGGGTTTTTTTTTATTCATTAGCGGAATAGAACAACAGTATCCAACCTGTTAGGTGTGTGGTGCTGCACATTTCATGCAATCTTAGTGCATATGTGTCTGCTTAATCTGCATTTAACCACTTGCCGACCGCCGCACAACTATTTACTTCGATGGTCAGCCCCTCACAGGCAGAGTGACGTAGATCTAAGTTGTTAGCCTGTGAGGGTCTAGGGAGCGAGCACGCGCCGCGGGAGCAGCGCTCCCGCGTGGTCACGGACCCCCCTGTGCGTGTGACCGGCGGACCCGATGTCCGCCGGTCACTCGCGATCTTCGGGTGGAGAGGGAGAAAGGCAGGCGGCTGATGTAAACAAGCCGCCTGTCATTCTCCCCTGTGTAGAAACAGTGATCATACGGTTCGACTATGTAGGACTGTTGATCACTGTTCCTACACCTCAAGCCACAGTCAGTATCTACAGTTAGAATCACGCCCCTAGGGATACACATAACCCCTCCCTCTCAAAAAAGTTAACCCCTTCACTGCCAGTGTAATTTTACAGTAACAGTGCATATGTATAGCACTGATTACTGTAGAAATGTGACTGGTAACCCCAAAAGTGTCAAAAATGTCAGTCAAGGGTCCGATCTGTCCACTGCAATGTCGCAGTCCCGCAAAAAAAAACGCAGATCGCCGCCATTACGCGTAAAAAAACCAACAAAAATGACAAAAATCTTTCCATTTGTTAGTAAACGCAATAACTTTTGCGCAAACCAATCAAAATATGCTTTTTGCGATTTTTTTTACCAAACATATGGTAAAAAAAATTCGCCCAAAATGTTAAAAAATTTTGAATTTTACTTTTTTTTGGGGGGGGGGGAATTTCATATAAAAAATTTGAAAAATATTGTTATTTTTGCAAAATTGACGCTGTTTTTTTGTTTATTTTGTTGTTAAAAAGTAAAAATCGCACAGGTGATCAAATACCACCAAAAGAAAGCTCTGTTTGTGGGAAAAAAAGGACGTCAAACTTGTTTAGGTACAGCGTCGCATGACTGCGCAATTGTCCATTAAAGTCACGCAGTGCCGAATCGCAAAATAGGCCCTGGTCAGGAAGGGGGTAAAATCTTCCGGGGCTTAAGTGGTTAAAAAAGAAAAAACATTTTTTCCTTCATATTTAACTTTGAAATACAGATAGACATTGCTTTCCTAACCTGCTCTTCAAAAAGTAACAATGTGAAGGGAAAATAATTATTTTTCAGTACAGTATTTAGGGTAAAAAAATTATTTTTCAGTTTTTCATTCAAATGGGTTTTTTTTTATTCAATAGCGGAATAGAACAACAGTATCCAACCTGTTAGGCGTGCGGTGTGTAGCGAGCATTTCCTGCAACCTCAGTGCATATGTGTCTGCTTAATCTGCATTTTAAAAAGTAAAAAACTTTTTTCCTTCATATTTTACTGTGATTTACAGCGTTTAGACAGACACTGCATTTCAAATCTGCTATTCAACAAGCACCAATTAAGGGGAAAATTATTTTTTGGTTTGTTTCATTCATACATTACAGTGCGATACACCCATTGCATCCTGTTGTATTGCGCCTTGCAATAAAAAAAAACATTTAGGGGACAAAAAAAGTTGATTGCGGCCCTGTCTGCATATGTTACAGTGAGATACACCCATTGCATACTGTTGTATTGCGCATTGTAATAAAAAAAAACATTTAGGGGCAAAAAAAGTTGATTGAGGCCCTGTCTGCATATGTTACAGTGAGATACACCCATTGCATACTGTTGTTTTGCGCATTGCAATAAAAAAAAACATTTAGGGGCAAAAAAAGTTGATTGCGGCCCTGTCTGCATATGTTACAGTGAGATACACCCATTGCATACTGTTGTATTGCGCCTTGCAATAAAAAAAAAACATTTAGTGGCAAAAAAAGTTGATTGCAGCCCTGTCTGCATATGTTACAGTGAGATATACCCATTGCATACTGTTGTATTGTGCATTGCAATAAAAAAACATTTAGGGGCAAAAAAAGTTGATTGCGGCCCTGTCTGCATATGTTACAGTGAGATATACCCATTGCATACTGTTGTATTGTGCATTGCAATAAAAAAAACATTTAGGGGCAAAAAAAGTTGATTGCGGCCATGTCTGCATATGTTACAGTGAGATACACCCATTGCATACTGTTGTATTGCGCCTTGCAATACAAAAAAAAACGATTTAGGGGACAAAAGAGTTTATTGCGGCCCTTTCTGCATATGTTACAGTGAGATATACCCATTGCATACTGTTGTATTGTGCATTGAATTAAAAAAAAACATTTAGGGGACAGAAAGATATTAAATTGCGGCTTAATCTGTATCTGTATGTGTGATATACACCCGTTGTATAGTGTTGTTCTAGTCTGCTATTCAATAAACACCCATTTAGGGAAAAAATATTAAATTGCGGCCTAGTCTGTATCTGTATGTGTGAGATACACCCGTTGTATATTGTTGTACTAGTCCGCTATTCAATAAACACCCATTTAGCGAAAAAATATTAAATTGCGGCCTAGTCTGTATCTGTACATGTGAGATACACCCGTTGTATACTGTTGTTCTATTCCCCTATTCAATAAACACCCATTTAGGGAAAAAATATTAAATTGCGGCCTAGTCTGTATCTGTACGTGTGAAATACACCTGTTGTATACTGTTGTTCTAGTCCGCTATTCAATAAACACCCATTTAGAGAAAAAATATTAAATTGCGGCCTAGTCTGTATCTGTACGTGTCGGATACACCCGTTGTATACTGTTGTTCTATTCCGCTATTCAATAAACACCCATTTAGGGAAAAAATAATAAATTGCGGCCTAGTCTGTATCTGTACGTGTGAGATACACCCGTTGTATACTGTTGTTCTAGTCCACTATTCAATAAACACCCATTTAGGGAAAAAATATTAAATTGCGGCCTAGTCTGTATCTGTACGTGTGAGATACACCCGTTGTACACTGTTGTTCTATTCCGCTATTCAATAAATACCCATTTAGTTGAAAAAATATTAAATTGCGGCCTAGTCTGTATCTGTACGTGTGAGATACACCCATTGTATACTGTTGTTCTATTCCGCTATTCAATAAACACCCATTTAGGGAAAAAATGTTACATTGCGGCTTAGTCTGCATACTTTACTGTGAGATACACTCGTTGGATACTGTAGTTCTATTCTGCTATTCAATAAACACCTATTTAGGGAAAAAATATTACATTGCGGCTTAGTCTGCATATTTTACTGTGAGATACACTTGTTGGATACTGTTGGATACTGTTCTATTCCGCTATTCAATAAACACCCATTTAGGGAAAAAATATTACATTGCAGCCTAGTCTGCATATGTTACAGTGCAACAAGGCACACAGGTCTCGCATTTAGGCCCAGTTACTGGTGGTGAACTTGTGCTGTTCCGCAGAGTGACTCATGCGTGCGTGCTGCAGCTGAAACTCCACTATGGCCTGCTGCTGCTCGCACAGTTTGGCCAGCATGTGCAAGGTGGAGTTCCACCTTGTGGGCACGTCACATATGAGGTGGTGAGCGGGAAGGCCGAAGTTACGCTGCAGCGCTGACAGGCGAGCAGCAGCATGGTGAGAAGGCTGAAGGTGCACACAGACGGCCTGAACTTTCTGCAGCAGCTCTGACATATCGGGGTAATTTCTAAGGAACCTCTGCACTACCAAATTCAGCACATGCGACAGGCAAGGGATGTGTGTCAAACCGGCTAGGCCCAGAGCTGCTACGAGATTTCGCCCATTATCGCACACCACTAGGCCGGGCTTGAGGCTCACTGGCACCAACCACTCATCGGTCTGCTGTTCAATGCTCCTCCACAACTCCTGCGCGGTGTGTGTTTTTTTCCCCCAAACAGGCAAGTTTTAAAAGTGCCTGCTGTCATTTACCCCTGGCTGTGCTGAAGTTGGTTGTGAAGGTGTTACGCTGACTGGATGAGGAGGCAGTAGAGGATGAGGAAGCGGAGTAGGAGGCGTTAGGAACAGGAGGCAAACTGAAGCGCCCTGCAATCCTAAGTGGTGGAAGAACATGAGCCAAACTGCTATCCGCCTCAGGCCCAGCCGCCACTGCATTTACCCAGTGTGCTGTTAGGGAGATATAACGTCCCTTACCGTGCTTACTGGTCCACGTATCCGTAGTTAGGTGGACCTTGGCACAGATGGCATTGCGCAGTGCATACCTGATTTTGTCACCCACTTGGTGCAGGGAAGGGATGGCTTGCCTGGAAAAGTAGTGACGGCTGGGCACGACGTACTGTGGGACAGCCACCGCCACAAGGCTTTTGAAACTCTGCGTCTCCACCAGACGGAATGACAGCATTTCAAAGGCCAGGAATTTTGAAATGCTGGCATTCAGAGCCAGGGATCGCGGGTGTGTAGGGGGGTACTTCCTCTTCCGCTCCAGTGTTTGGGAGATAGAAAGCTGAACGCTTCCACGGGACATTGTGGAGATTGTTGTTGGTGACCCAGGTGGTGGTGTTGCTGGCAGATCCTCTGTTTGGGGGGTGGCAGGTGACTGTCTCACTACAGACGTGGATGAAGAGGCCGAGACTGCAGCAGCAGAAGAAGAAGCAGGAGGTGCCAGAGACCTTTCTTAGTTTTTGAGGTGTGCACTCCCCTGCAGCTCGTGCTTTGCACTTAGATGCCTGGTCATGCAGGTTGTGCTCAGGTTGAGAAGGTTTATGCCTCGCTTCAGGCTCTGATTGCACAGGGTGCAAACCACTCGTGTCCTGTCATCATCACATTGTCTGAAGAACTGCCACGCTAGGAAACTCCTTTGAGCTGGCTTTGGTGTGCTTGGTCCCTTGCTGCATTTGGCAGTAGCAGGCGTAGTGTCTAGGGCACGGCCGCTCCGCTTTTGCACCCTGCTCCCTCTTCTGCTGTGCTGGTGGCTCTGTGCGACCACCCCCTCTTCCTCCAAACTACTCAGGTCACCTGCATGACGTTCATTCCATGTGGGGTCGAGGACTTCATCGTCCTCCACATCATCTTCCACCCAGTCTTCACCCCTGCAACCCTTGTCGGTCTCCACAATTCGGAATTCCGCAGCAGTTGGCACCTGTGTTTCGTCATCATCCGAGACGTGCTGCGATGGTCCTCCCATGTACTCGTCTTTCTTGAGACATAAGTGGTTGGGCATCGGTGCACTCAATCTCTTCCACTTCTGGGGCAGGGCTAGATGGATGGCCCTGGGAAACCATGCTAACAGAGTCATCAAAAAGAAGAAGAGACTGCTGCATGACTTGGGGCTCAGACTGCTTGGCTGATTTGCAAGGGGGTGAGGTGAAAGATTGATGGACATCGGCTGCAGGTGCCAACTCTGACCTTTCAGCAGATGACTGGGTGGGAGACAATGTGAAGGAACTGGAGGCACTGTCAGCAACCCAATCTACTATCGCCTGTACTTGTTCTGGCTTCAACATTTGTAGAGGCACATTAGGCCCTGGCAAATACTGCTGTAAGGTTCTGTCGCCTACTCCCAGCTGAGAAAGGTGTTTCACTTGTGCGTGTAGCTGGCACAGATCGACCACATCCTCTCCTTGCAACAGGAGCTCCACCAGCAGCACCACGACCCAGCACTAACATGGTGGAGCAGTATGTGTGCACACGCCTAGACGTACTGAATGACGGGTCTGCCCCCTTCAACTTCTGGGTCTCCAAATTGGGAACATGGCCTGAGCTTGCCCTTTACGCCTTTAAGGTGCTGGCCTGCCCTGCAGCCAGTGTATTATCTGAACGTGTATTTAGCACAGCTCGGGGCGTTATCACAGACAAGCGCAGCCGCCTGTCCATAGCCAATGTGGACAAGCTCACGTTCATTAAAATGAACAAGGCATGGATCCCACAGGACTTGTCCGTACTTTGTGCAGAATAGACATGTACACCAGCCTTACCCAGCCATTGTTGTATTCTTGATTTTTCTCACTCTTTTTCTGATGTACACTAATTTAAAAAGAAATAACATTAAAAACAAAAACCGGTGTTGGCTACCTCGTCCTCCTCCACCGCCGCTTCCACCTACACCGCCACATCCACCGCCACCTCAACCTCCTACTCCATATGGGCCTCATCCTCCTCCTCCTCCACCACCACCACCGCTTCCACCTACACCGCCATATCCTCCGCCCCCTCAACCTCCTACTCCATATGGGCCTCATCCTCCTCCTACATCATTCAAGATGATTATTTTGTATTTTTCTGATTTTTATGTTCTTTTAAGTTATTTCCCTATCCACATTTGTTTGCAGAGCACTTGCCATGCTCCTAAGATGATTTTGATGCAATTTGCAGCCCTCTAGCCCTATCCATGTTTGTTTTTAGAGGCATTTTAGTGCTTAAAAGTTTGGGTCTCCATTGACTTCAATGGGGTTCGGGATCGGGACAAAGTTTGGGTTAAGTCCAGGTCACGAACCCAGACTATTTTTTCAAGTTCGGTCGAACCCGCCGAACCCGAATATCCAGGTGTTCGCTCAACTTTACTATTTACCACTGGACAGTTGTCACCACAGAATGTGGTTGTGCAATATACCCAAAGGTCAGTTTATCAGGCTGAGGAGGAATTGTTCCAAAGAATCGGATTTCCTGGCCCAATCTGAAGTACTGGAAAACTGAATAATTGAAAAGGGATACAACAGAGATAAAATTGAGCAAGTCAAAAGGGAGGTTCAAGCACTGGATAGAGAAAATCCAATAACAGACAATAATCCGAAACAATTAGGAAATAATTTTGAGTATAAATTTATCATGGACTATAATGTCCAACATAAACAGATTGAAAAAATAATTAATAAACATTGGGACATCTTGAAAAGAGATAAAATATTAGGACCTGTGTTGCCTCCCAGACCCAACTTTGTATACAAAAGAGCCCCCTCTTTGAAGGATAGACTAGCACTAGGGGTGGTGGATCCCCCTGTCAGAAGAAAAGAGGTATGGTTTTGGGGGATAGAGAAGGTGGAAAAACATTGGAGGGGGGGGGGGGATTTTATAAGACAATTAAGTAAAAGAGAGTCCTATTATATCTTTAAGGCCAACATTTTATCACCGAGGAGGATTAAATGTTGAGTTTGATCTCAACTGTTTTATTAGTGATAGATAATTATAATTACTTTTAATACATTTTTCTATAATAAAATATTTTATAATATTTTTTATTATTTTGAATGTTGAGTGGGGTTCTTTTTTAGATAGGTTATCGACTTTCAATTGAATTTTAGCGCATGGTTTATTAATGTGGATTTATTTATATTCTATTATGTGGAATTTCAGTAATTTTATCAATATAATTTTGGCTGGCATAGAGAGGGAAGCGGGCAGTGTGAGCAGGCTTCATGGTATATATATATTTTTTTACCCCTGAACTGATTTTATGGTAGTGTGTGCTGATTCAGCATTGTTTTTGTCGTGTCGCCGTTGTGTATTATATGTCTGCCCTGCTGCTGTGACTCCTCTGTCCGTACATCGTCATACTTCCTGGATTGTCCACTTTGGAGGGAGGCGGCGGCAGAAAGATTGAACAGCTAATGGGAGGGCGGCACCTAGGTGATTTTTTGACAGTGATTGTCAAATCAGTGCCATAATATTTATATATATTTTTATATATTGATCCATTAGTAGCACTTGCACTTTAATTCACTGTGCATAGTCACCATTTTTTACTATTATTTATTTATTTATATATTGGTATTTTCACTGATTCATTATTTCCTCTGGCGCTGCATTAATTAGATTTTTTATGTTTATTTGTGCTATGTGGAAGCACTGAATGTATGCTGCCACTGGGACATTTCAATTTTAGGTGATTATTTGGTTAGCGCTGATTTTACTTTCACTTTTTACTGGTTCACTCTCTCTATTTGTCCTGTTTACCATTATCATTGAAAGTGTAAGTAAAAGAAAATCCCAAATTTGGGTTGTCCAATAAAAGTAAAAGAGGGGGAATCTTCCAATGGGGACACTAGTTTTGGTTACCTGGGGGTTCTCAAGGAATTCCCTTAATTTGCAGGGATTTCTCTCACTTCCTGTTTGGCTATGGGACAGGAAGTGAAAGGAAATCTCTACAATGGGACACAGATGGAAAAAAAAAATCTGATAGTGGGTATAACCCTCCCTTGCCCTATTAAAAATGAAAAAAAAAAAAGTTTTGCCTATAGTTCTACTTTAACCCATTGGAGCAAGCTGAATATATTTAGGGGACAGTTTTAAGAGTAGGTAGGGTTAAGCCTGGAATTCCACTTTAACTGATTCCTTGTGAAATTGGTAGAAATTGGGGGATATCGATGATAGATTTTCACATCTCACCTTTAACTTTTGAAAATTCATATTTCTGATTTGTATTTTTTTTTACATCCTTTCATGACCTAGACACAACTTACTGCAAATGCTTTTCTCTACTAGTACAGATCTTACATTTTAACTTTCATGGAATGAGAGTTTATTTGAATATAAAAATTATACAGTATGTATAGCCAAAACATTTTTTGCAAGATTTTTATTGCTATAAATGTCCCTACTGGGGAAATTCACTCTCAATGTTTGTCCTGGGAACTGTTGTCATAGGGACAAAAAGTAATTGGAAATAAAAAATGTTATAATTTTCACAATAAAAAGAGAGAAGGAGAAATCTTCCAGTAGTGGGACCTATTCCAGTGACAACAGTCTAAGAGGGGAATTCCTCTTACTTTGTAAAGATTTTCTTTCACTGCCTGCTGCATCTCTGATGGGGGTTAAAACCCTCCTTACTCAATAGCAACTCAAAACCAAAAAAGTTGTGGCTGTACATACACTCTAGACCGCTAAGCAAATCAAAAACAAAAACGTTTTGGCTCTACATACACTCTAGATCGCTAAGAGAATCAAAAACAAAAAAAGGTTTGGCTGTACATACACTCTAGATCGCTAAGCAAATCAAGAACAAATAACAATTGCCGTGATAATGTGCCCAAACCCCTATTATTGTGTACAACAAAATACTAAGAGAAAGATGGGGCTTTGTTTGGGCAATTGGAGAGAGGATGATCACAATTATCACACCATATAATTAATTAAAATTGCTCTCTTTATTGAACAGGCACATACAGTATATATATAAAAAAGACAAAAAACAAAATATACTATAACTACATAGAAAGACTGGATAAAAGAAAAACACATATGTAGAAATATATTCCCATGGGGTATATTTTGTTTTTTGTCTTTTTTAGATATATATGTCTGTTCAATAAAGAGAGCAATTTTAATTAATTATATGGTGTGATAATTGTGATCATCCTCTCTCCAATTGCCCACAGAAAGCCCCATCTTTCTCTTAGTATTTTGTTGTACACAAATCAAAAACAAAAACATTTTGGCTATACATATACTCTAGACCTCTAAGCAAATCAAAAACAAAAAAGGTTTTGGCTGTACATACACTCTAGATCGCTAAGCAAATCAAGAACAAAAAATGTTTGGCTATACATACACTCTAGACCGTTAAGCAAATCAAAAACAAAAAAAGCTTTGGCTATATGTACACTCTAGATGGCTAAGTAAATCAAAAACAAAAAAAGTTTTGGCTGTACATACATTCCAGACCACTAAGCAAATCAAAAACAAAAAAGTTTTGGCTGTACATACACTTTATACCGCTAAGCAAATCAAAAACAAAAAAGTTTTGGCTGTACATGCACTCTAAACTGCTAAGAAAATCAAAAACAAAAAAAGTTTTGGCTGTACATACACTCTAGACCGCTAGGCAAATCAAAAACCAAAAAAGTTTTGGCTGTACATACACTCTAGACCGCTAAGCAAATCAAAAACAAAAAATAATTTGGCTATACATACACTCTAGACCGCTAAGCAAATCAAAATCAAAAAAAGTTTTGGCTATACATACACTCTAGACCGCTAAGCAAATCAAAAACAAAAAAAGTTTTGGCTGTACATACACTCTAGATCGCTAAGCAAATCAAAAACAAAAAAAAGTTTTGACTATACATACACTCTAGACCGCTAAGCAAATCAAAAACGAAAACGTTTTGGCTATACTAACAGTCTAGACTGCTAAGCAAATCAAAAACAAAAACGTTTTGGCTATACATACACTTTGGAACGTTAAGCAAATCAAAAACAAAAAAATATTTAGCTATACTTACACTCTAGACCGCTAAGCAAGTCAAAAACAAAAAAAGTTTTGGCTGTACACACACTCTAGACCACTAAGCAAATCAAAAGCAAAAAAGTTTAGGTTATATATACACTCTGGAACGCTGTTGTCAGTG
Source organism: Pelophylax lessonae (assembly GCF_965119305.1). Lineage (NCBI taxonomy): Eukaryota > Metazoa > Chordata > Amphibia > Anura > Ranidae > Pelophylax > Pelophylax lessonae. The sequence continues at coordinate 167,795,181 of NC_138769.1, forward strand.
CACCAAAATCTCTAATCCTGAAATTCTCTGTGGAAGAAGAAGACAGTTCATTCTCCTACCATTTCCAGACATCCATCAAGGAATAGCTTCACTTCTTTAAAGTCATTAAAAACCCAATTAAAATGTTCTTTTTAATGAAAAGCACAATTTTCTGGTGAAAGTAACGCTGCAGTTAGATCATTCAGGATTGTATAATGTAGATAAGATAAAATTAGATAATGTGAAGACAGTTTCCAGTCCCACAGAACTGTCTATTTATAGGAATGAACACATCTTTAATGTTTCAGACTTACTCATTACTATTAATGGGCATTTTTGTGGAGTTGCTTGTTGTATTCACATTATATAATCTTCTTTTATCTACTTATACTGTATAATCCTTTCTCTGCAATCTCTTTTTTTTTCAATGCAACTTTCCTTTTAGATCTTCACAAGACTTTTTTTTTTTTTTTTAACATAAAAAATACACCTTAGAAATAAAACTAAATGATTGATTGCTCAACACATTTAGGAAATTGCTACTTACATTATTTGTTTTATGTTCTTTTTTCTTTTTACATTGAACACACGCATTTTTTTTTCACACTAACTGTGTAAGTAAGTATTTCACTAGTATGTAACTACACTAGATGGAGCTATCAATTCAGGACAAATTTTCGGCATGTACTATTATGCATAACAATTGTTCTGTTTGAAATCGATAACAGATGTGGAAGGAGTAGGCAGATAATAGACATGGATACATAGAAAGGTCACCCTTTCTCGGGCTGAATGTACACTAAGGAAGACTTGTCTAGATAGAAACCCTGTTATAATTCAGAATAAAAAAAACTAAACAGAAACAAACTAGACAAAACTAAAATAAGGTAAATGTCCAATCCATCTTTACAATAAAAACTCCATTGCCGTTGTCATGCTGTTGTCATGACAATGAATAGTAAAATAGATAATAATGCACATGTAAAAATAGTAAAACAGATAAGCAGTAGCTCTTTTCTTTTGATAGGTCGGGTTTTTTTTATCATTTATTATAAATCTTCTATTCCTTAAGTATGTTTTACGGCACACATTTTGGTGGGCTTATTCCAGAAATAATTTCAAAATACAGGGATAATGGCTATAATGCAGTACCACAAGCAACCAATCATGTCATTTTGTCACTGATCTGACATCAGTAAATATACATTTTATTGGTTTGTACTCTCGCTAAAATCATTTTATACTATAGCATTTTTATTACAGCAGACATAGCTAAGTCTATTTATCCACTTAAGCCCCGGAGGATTTGGCTGCTCAAAGACCAGGCCCTATTTTGCGATTCTGCACTGCGTGACTTTAACGGACAATTGCATGGTCATGCGATGCTGTACCAAAATTAAATTGACAACCTTTTTTCCCCACAAACAGAGCTTTCTTTTGGTGGCATTTGATCACCTGTACGATTTTTATTTTTTGCGCTATATACAAAAAAAGAGCGACAATTTTTAAAAAATAACAACATTTTTCACATTTTTTTTATATGAAATTCTCAAAAAAAATGTAAAAATCAAAATTTTTTAACATTTTAGGCCAATTTGTTTTCTATATTAAAAAAGAATAGCGCACACATGCAAAAGAAATTTTTACCAAATTTGAAGACAATCCATAAATAAAAATGGGGATTTGGTCCCACCATATGGCCATATAGTGCTCAAGCCCACCACTGCGTCAAAGTACCCCATTATCAGTGGGTCCTACACTATCCATGAAAAAGAGATGAATCCAGCCTTTCTAACCTTTGGAGATAATACTCCTTGCTAGGAAAGATGTGCAAATGCACTACAGGGGACTCCTCCTATATCCACTTGATAGTGGACACTGATAGAGTACAGGTGTGTTTGGGGGGTGGGTGAGGGTTGCTCAACCTCGGTAGTCTGGTCAGACCGAATACATAATAAACAAGCAAAACATTTTGGGGGAGCATACCCATGTATTTCTAAAGCTGGTGCAGCTATGAACCAAAAGACATGTATATTAAAAAAGAATAGCGCACACATGCAAAATAAATTTTTACTAAATTTGAAGACAATCCATAAATAAAAATGGGGATTTGGTCCCATCATATGGCCATATAGTGCTCAAGCCCACCACTGCGTCAAAGTACCCCATTATCAGTGGGTCCTACACTATCCATGAAAAAGAGATGAATCCAGCCTTTCTAACCTTTGGAGATAATACTCCTTTGCTAGGAAAGATGTGCAAATGCACTACAGGGGACTCCTCCTATATCCACTTGATAGTGGACACTGATAGAGTACAGGTGTGTGTGGGGGGTGGGTGAGGGTTGCTCAACCTCGGTAGTTACAGGAGGAGTCCTTTGTAGTGCATTAGCACATCTATCCCAGCAAGGAGTGTTGTCTCCAAGGGTTGGAGAGGCTGGATTCACCCCTTTTCTATGGATAGTGTAGGACCCACTGATAATGGGGTACTTTGACGCAGTGGTGGGCTTGAGCACGATATGGCCATATGGTGGGACTAAACCCCCATTTTTATTTATGGATTGTCTCCATATTTAATAGTCATTTCTTTTGCATGGTTGCGCTATTCTTTTTTAATATACATGTTGCTTGGTCCATAGCTGCGCCGGCTTTAGATATACATGTTCAGGGTTTGCTCCCCCAATTTTTTGCTTGTCAATTTGTTTTCTGCTACATATTTTTGGCAAAAAAAAATAGCAAAAGGCGTATTTTGATTGGTTTGTGCAAAAGTTATTGCGTTTACTAACTACGGGAAAGATTTATGTAATTTTAATGGTTTTTTTAAACTAGTAATGGCGGCGATCTGCGATTTTTTTTGCTGGACTGCGACATTGCGGCGGAAAGATCGGACCCCTGACTGACATTTTTGACACTTTTGGGAGTATCAGCGACATTACTACAGTAATCAGTGCTATAAATATGCACTGTTACTGTCAAAATGACACTGGCAGGGAAGGGGTTAACTTTATTTGTGATCAAGGGGTTAAGTGTGTCCCTAGGGGCATGATTCTAACTGTCAGGGGGCGTGGCTTGTTAGATCATCACAGAGACATACAATCCTACATAGCAGGACCGCATAGCCTCTGTGATGATCTAAGGGAGAATGTTAGAAGGCTGTGTTTACATCAGCCGTCTGTCTTTCTCCCTCTCCTGAGGGAGATCGCAAGTGGCCGGCGGACATTGGAGCCGCCAGTCACACGCGCGGGCATGGCAGGAAATGAGCGGGGTGGGAGTGAGCCGCCAGCAGTGTGCACTCGCCCCCTACAGGCTTGTGGGCGAGTGACGTACCAGTACGTCACTTTGCCTGTGGGGGGCTGACTGCCGCAGTATATAGTTGTGCGGCAGTCGGCAAGTGGTGAAAGCCAATCTTCATGTAAAACCTAACCTCTATCCATATTTTTGTGCCCCTCCCATGCTTTCAAAGTCATAGTTCACCCTTACCATAAACTGCCTTTACAGATAAGGGATGTCTGTAGGTAAAAACTAGCTTTGTAGCTTTAACCAAAATTGAATAATGCCCTTGCTATAGGTGTAGGCCAGTGATGGAACCTTGGCACCCCAGATATTTTGGAACTAAATTTCCCATGATGCTTAACTACACTGCATAGTGCATGAGCTTTATGGGAAATGTAGTTCCAAAACATCTGGGGTGCCAAAGTTCACCATCACTGGTGTAGGCCAGTTACATACCTCATCAAGGCTGACCTAAAAACTGGCAGGATGTTGCTAGGATGTTGCTAAATATTCCAAAACTTCTGGGGTGCCAAGGTTCACCATCAGTGGTGTAGGCCATTTAAATACCTCATCAAGGCTGACCTGAAAACTCCCAGGATGTTGCTAAATATTCCAAAACATCTGGGGTGCCAAGGTTCACTATCACTGGTGTAGGCCATTAACATACCTCATCAAGGCTGACCTGAAAACTCCCAGGATGTTGCTAATTAAGGCCAAGCTGTTACTGTTCACCTTCATCCTTACAGTGAGCTTTTTCTCTAATTCAAACCTCTTCATATGCGCTTTCTCTCCCTTGATGCAGTAACTCTGAGCTCAAAGTTTGAGAGCTTGCTCCTGTGACGGTAGAGGTGAATAGTAATGGCTGGGCTTCTCTTAGAAACATTCTTGTAATGTTCCATGTTTTCAGGTCAGGCTTTATAAGGTACATGAATGGCCTTCACCTATAGAAAGGGCATTATTCGACTTTGGTCAAAGCTGCACAGTTTTATTTTTATCTACAGACATCCCTTATCTGGCTTTTTTTTTTGCAATGGTGAACTAACCATGTAAATACATGCTGAAGCATCGTTTTTTTTCAAAGAAAAAGACAATAAAGCTTCTGCGCACTGTATGGCCCTATCTACCAGCAAGTCAGCACTTAAACAATGATTCCCACCATCAAATTTAAAATTAGTGAATCAAATCATTTTTTTTCACCTAACTCTGATGTCCAGATACCTCGCTGCATGCCATTTCCATGTACCGGGGGAACAGTAGCAGACTGAAGTGGGGCTTTAAAAGCAGCCAAAGTTATCTTGACAGTTTTTAAGCTGTGAGAATTGCATCTGCTTCCATGATAACGTGATGCTACTCCCAGAGGAGCTGATGAATTGTTTTGTAATTTTTCTGTACACCTGAAGATCACACACCTCGCTCACCCACCACTTACCAACACACCTTGAGGAATTTCAAATAATTTATTAGGCCAAGCATAGCCTAAAAGAAGAGAGGATTAGCAAGTGTACTAAAACAAAGAATCATTAAGACAATAACATTACTGTAAGTAATATGGTTAAACACTTGCAGCAGGCTAACAATATTTAACAAAACTGATCTGCATTTACCTAGCAACAGTATATAAAGATAGTCTTAACTAGTTATAACAATCCCTGTTTTTTAACACTGGCCAGTAAATGATAAAAAAAGTTGACCGTAAATGCTGGGGCCTTTGAATAAAGCACAACAGTTTCCAGCAGACAATACATTTACTTGTGAAATTTCAGTCTCTTACCAGATCCAGGGTATCCTCTTCTGGATCTCTGGAGAAGTACTCAGACAGGGATAGAAATTTTTATGATTTCTCTCTTTCTATCCTGCTGAGATAGTCTCTCTTTTCCTTCCATACAAGCGATAGGAGAGCTTTCTAGTACAGTCTGATCTCCCCAGTCATCCAAATCACACTTTACACCCTCTCAGGAAGAATGAGATGAGAAAACTCCTTGCTTCTCTGAGGCCTCCCTGATTGTGGTCAGCTATGGCAGCATACCATTCAGCCAGTCTGCAGACAGACCTATTTCTCCTTGCTCTGCTGCATCAGCCAATCACCATCCTACAGTATCAATCCAGACCCAGCCAAGATGGCTGCCCCCTGTACTTGAGACACTCTATAGACAACCATTGCAAGTGGTTTCCTTAAAGTAGTTTTATATGTAGAAGATTTTTTACCTTAATGCATTCTTTTCACTCAGCAGAGGGGAGCCAGGAACACTGTCAAGGGACCTGAGAAGAGGAAGATCAGGGCTGCTCTGTGCAAAATCATTGCACAGAGCAAGTAGGAATGACGTGTTTACTATTTAAAAATAGTAGGTTTACAATTACTTTAAAGATGGCTGCTGCACTTCTGCATTAATGAACTCTTCAGTTTAACTCTCTCCACACTGCAGAAGGATAATGCAGCGAAAACAAATAAAGAAGTTCCACAGCAGTTATCACCCAGAGTACAATACAAATCTCAGTAAATGTGGTTTTATAAAAATGCTTTTACTTGCAATGTATAGAGGCTGAGAATGACACTTTTAGTGCTGTAAGTACTTGGTCAATAAATTGTATGTGACATCAATATAGTTGATGTATTTATGTCTGCCATTTAAACAATTATTTAATGTATTTCATGAAAGTTTTCAGGAGAGTGATGTTAGACCTGGATAGCTAGCTTTTCTAGCATTCTTTCCAAAAATAACCTGGTGCAGTATACATGTAGCTAGAGCAAAAGGCAGCATTTCTGTTCATGAGAAAAAGAACACTTATTTCTTAGAGCCACAATAAATAAATAAATGAGACATCGTATGCACAATGGCATTACTGTAGTGCAATATTTGCATTACTGACATACAGTATATAATACATGCTAAATATTTTTTTCTACAAATAACTTAGTGGAACTAACATGAGATATATTTTCTGTGTTAATGTTGAATTTAACGTACAGGCGCTTTTATCGTTTCCCGGTCTTCCTTTTGGGTTTGGTCTGTTTGGATGATTGAATGGATGGGCCACAAAGACTTCACTTCCATGCATGTCCATAGGGGGTCATATCATCATGGCACAGAGGGGATGCCATTAATGCATGCCTACGGTTGGAGGTGCTGGGGTACACTCTGATTGGCTGGTCGGGTGCTGGTGGTTGTATCCATCAGAGGCGCAGATGTGTGCTTACATGTGCCCGCCGTGGTTGGCGGAGTTAACAAAGGGGCATTGTGGAGGATTATTGGACACTAGGGCAGTGGCTTTATGGAACCAAAGTTTGAATATAAAGCTGTACAGGTCTCATTTGTTTGTTTGGCTGTTGGTGGACATGTTGTGACTGCGGATTGTGGGGTAAGTGTCTCTACTGGGTTGGCTACTTGAAGTTGTTTGTTTTACTCCTGTCTTCTGATAGGACTACTTATGCTATGCATATCTATTTGTATTATTGTAGGTGGCCTTGAAACCCTGTTTGGGCATATTGGGAGGAACATCCCTATTTGTATTATACAGTGAGAGGATTGGCAGGTTCCTTCCTAGCAATTGCAAGTGACACTGTGGAAACATATGGTACATTATGCTTTTTTTGTTCGGCGCCACACAATCCACTGGTGTCTGCTAGATGGCATTTAATTAAATATCTCTGGTATTGTTGCTTGATATGTTTTATGAATGTACATTGAGATAATAACCTCTCACATGTTGCGTACTACTTCTTTGACGCCATCTGTAGATAAGTAAGTTTGACAACTATTGTGGCATGATTACTATGTATCAACAGATGGTTTAGTAGTTGTTAGCTGTTTACCTGTCTTTGTCTCTCTGTACATAGGGCTGTACTTGTATATGCCATTCGCTACCCCACATAATAATATATTTTGCACCTACTATATGATGTCCCACCATCTTTGTGCAACGCTCTTGTGACGATATGTGAGTTGATATATGAGATACAGTATGTTGCATAGATCTCTGACATATGTTAAAGTATTGATTATTGTAACTTTTTTTTTTTTTTGCATATGCCAAATTTCTTTGCTGCCAAGATTTTGAGGTCTTGAGGAAGCAACGAAACGCGTCAACCTCTTGGAACATTTAGCAAAGACATGTTTGTTCTCCAATATATGGTGAATATTGTTCTATGTTAACATGAATACATGGTTTTACTAACTATTTTTATATTGTTGTAATAAATATTGTTATTTTTTTATAACAAAATGTGGCCATCCTTCTCTTGGTAAAGTCCAACATTTCCTAGTTTTTTACTATTCGTTTTTTTATGGATGAGGTAATCTTTATATAGCTTTATTTCTTTCAAGAGACCAATATAGTTTCTTCTGTCATAAAAACCCTACCTGTCAGTGTTTTTTTTTTTTTTTTTTGGAGTTGAATTCCATTTTAGGAGCAAACATGCTAAGTAATGTGCTAGTGTTACACTTGCAGATACTAAATACTTCTAACAGGGATCACAGCAGTACTCCCCCTGACATTTGATTTTCTCTTAAGCAGGACAGCATCTTCTTTGTTTAGGCATTATTCCATGTCAGCATCTATGTCCTAGACTAAGATGCTGGCTCAGAGATGACACATCTTGGTGCTTGTGCGGTTTATGGATGTGTTCACAATTATCTAACTCAGATCAGTCCCATGCTGCAGCCTGTAAACCTTGTAATTGACTAGTTGATAACTGTGGGAGAGAATGCAGATTATATTTTTCCACTTACCTGTAGCAGGCTGATGAACAGAGCTCAAGCACTGCTTTTTAATATTTTTTTAAGTTTGTTCATGCACATTGTGACAGGCTGGAAATGTATGTCCCAATTTGGGGCAGTGTCATAATATTGATTTAATTGCCTAGATAGCAATGTTGACTAGTAAACTGCAAATGCACAGGTAGAAATAGGGTTTTTTACCAATCTAGTTGTTCAGTGTCAGAAGCTTTATGTGGTCCTGCATTGTATGTGGGGATGTCAGCTGTCGGATGAGTGAGAAATAAGGTAAATGTTGTTCTTATTCCTTTCCTGCTAGAAAAAAGTATAATTTAAACATTTAAGTGCAGCAAAGGCGGGACACTGCTAATAACAACAACATTTTACAAAAACCCAGAGTTCAGCTCTTAGATCTATTTTAAACTTCATCATGCAGCAAATTAAAGTGTTTGTAACCTTAAAGTAGTTGTAAATCACGGCTGGTTTGAAAAAAAAAAAAAAAAAACACCTGTAACTAACACATTATGAAATACTTACCTTAGAACGAAGTCCTCCAGGGGTGCGTTGTCACTGCTGAGAGGGCTGACATCTTCCCCCAGTCTTTCTTCTAGGTTTTCGCGCTCCAACTGTGCGATTGGCCGCGATGATGTCACTCCCGCGAATGCGCGTGGGTGCCCTTAGTTCTGGTTCAAAGCTCTGAAGTTCCAGCAAGGTATACTGGACCTTCAGAGCACATGCGTTGGTGATGTCACTGGCTGGACCCAGGGTGAATATCCCCTAAATGGTGCACATTTAGAAGATATTAATTTTGCCTACAGGTAAGCCTTATTATAGACTTACCTGTAGGTAAAAATCACAAAGTGGGTTTTACTACCGCTTTAAAAAAATGCATTTATCTGCTTCCTTAAGGTATTTATTTGTGCTATTTGATATTGTTATTGTTTTTGTCCTTTCAGTGCATCTATATTACCTGGGTGATCTTGCCATCAGTTCTACCCTTCCCGGTAGTAAACTGACTATGTAAGCACAGAAGCTGATCCATGCTAGCGTGATCGGTTTGTGTTCCCTGTCATCCCATTGTTAGATACAGCATCTGTATCTTCAGTGGCCAGTGTAAAGCCACACCCCCGCCCACCCATCCTCCCTTGATTGACAGCAGCTTTCCCAGCCAGCCGGTACCCAAACCCTAACCCCAGCCCCAGTTCCGACATAGACACGCCCACCCACAGGTCCATGAATCCCACAGGAAACAAAAGAGACCACATGACCCGCACTTCAAAATAAATAAAAAAAAAACGGTATAAGGACAAGTTTTTTTTTTTTTGTTTTTTTTACACTTAACATATGGATTAATAAATTGTACTTATTTATCTATTTAAAAATAGCTACATAAGGGTAAGTAAAAATCACAACTACTTTAAGTCTAATAAATTATGTTTATTATTTACAGGAAAGCAGTCTATTACAGTACATTGCAGGAATAGAATAAAGGTGAATTTTGTACATATTTCTGCGTTAAAGAGGTTGTAAAGTCAGAAGGTTTTTTTTATCTTATTACATTCTATGCATTAAGATAAAAAAACCTTCTGTTTGCAGCAGCTTCCCTCAGCCCCCCTAATACTTACCTGAACCCCCCTTGTGTTTTAAAGAGGTAAAAGGCACCAAGATATCATTACTAATTTCTTCACTTAAGGGTTAGGGAATGAAGTACTGACCAATCTTACAATGAAATAAGACTACAAAACTCTTGGATGAAGACGATAAGTGACCTCAGCCTGACCATAAAAAAAATCTTTGAAAATAATATTAATTCAGAGGAGACTCATCTTCTCTTCTTATAATGTCATCATTTGGTTTTTTTCTTAGAAATGTTCTGTTTATCTGCTATTCTTCTGCCCTAATGATTTTCTGGTACATTAGTACCTTAAGGGCTATGCATTATGCAGTGACATTGTAAGTAGCCTCCCTGGACCAAACACATACATTTAAAAATATGTATGTACCCTGAGTTTAGAATGGCCACATCTTGTTAAATGTGACAAAGAAGTACCACATTAGAATGCAAATTAGGACTTCATTTTTTGAATGTAAAATGAAGAAACATTTTCTTTCCAGGCAAAAAGCACACATGGGTATTTTTAAAAGCATTAGACAAACCCTTATTGTAATTTGACTGATTTAATTAGGTTTTTAAATTATATTTTTTTGTGCAAAAGATTTAAACAACCAGTGTGTAAATTCTTAAAGCCAGCAATTTTAACAAACCTTTTTTCCAAGCCATTTTGATAGGTTTAAAATGTAAAAAAAAAAAATGTGCTTATTTAATGAAGCAATAAACAATTCTTAAAGGGCAGTAATCCATAGTGGACAGTAAGCAATTATCCTTCATATTCTATGTTCTGTATACTCTAAATTAATGAGCAATGAAATCTGATTGGTTACCAGGAGGTGCATCATCATTACTCTTTGCACTGACCTAATCATCTCACTTGCTCTATGTTACTGATCCAGATAACAGCAAATAATTAATGTTTACATTGGTGTTGATTTGCTAAAGGAATAGAGACTGTTCAATTAGCAAAATGACAATTTATTGAGCTTAGCAAATAAGATGTAGCTGAGTTCACGCCAATCAACCAATCATGTGCTAGCAAAAATCTTTTTTGTTTTTCTAATTCCCCCCCCACACATAATTAGGTTTTCAAACTTATCACAGGCTCAACTTATTTATTATTAGTCCTTTTGCAAACGGAAAAATTACTTTGCTAAAAGTAAAGAGCTCTTAATTCTTTAGTTACTCAATTCTATTAAAACACAAATGCTGTCAGGCATTTCATATTAACAGCACAGAATAGTGTAATGGCCACATATCCTAACTCCAAGAAACAAATGACCTTTGATAAAGACATTTTCCATAGAATTATGACTTATATGGCTCCAAGCAGTTTATAAAAGCTCTTCATTGTGGTAATTATGATTTTGCTGAATTCTGATTGCTGATGTTTATTGATTTAATACTTACTGTAAAATATACTTTTTGGTATTTGTAATTAAGATTCTGACAACTTTTAATAAGAAAATGTCTTAAAAAAGCAAAATGTTTGGACTGTGTATAGCTCAACACTTACGTGATTTTTAGATGATATATATCTTCTCCCATAACTACTTGTCTAGCACACAACACATGGAGGCTAGTATGAGCCGATCAAGGGAAGTGCTTTGCTGCTGCCCCACATACGTGGGGGTACCAATGTGCATGCTTTGTGTACCAGCTTGGAAACAACAATAGGACAATAGGCCCATGCAATTTTTATCAAATTTAAATACATATTTTAAAGAACAGCAGAACTTCAGTAAAATTGCCTGAAATTGGCAAGAACAAAAAGAAGGTACTTTAACTGGCAATTTATCACCCCCATCCTTTTAGGGACTCATTTATGTCCAAAAAAGGGTATATGGCACTTGATAGAATGGATCCTCTTTAAATTTTCCTAGATATATTACATAACATTTTATTTTTTTAATTTTATTTTTAATTTGAGACTTGAAGTACTTTGTGATCTTACACTAAACCCTCCCATTTGAAGCTGTGAAATAGGGGGTTTTCATTGCATTATCTATCTATCTATCTATCTATCTATCTATCTATCTATCTATCTATCTATCTATCTATCTATCTATCTATCTATCTATCTATCTATCTATCTATCTATCTATCTATCTATCTATCTATCTATCTATCTATCTATCTATCTATCTATCTATCTATCTATCTATCTATCTATCTATCTATCTATCTATCTATCTATCTATCTATCTATCTATCTATCTATCTCCATGATGAAGACAATAAAGCCCCAATAGAGATTCAAACCCTTTCATAATCTACATAAAACTTTAAATTAAATTTTGCTTGCAGTTGCGTTTAATATTTTTGTAAGTGGGTCATAGACTATAACTGAGACACAACTGCCGTTAAAATACAGTTGTTGAATGAATAATTTTTTCAGAATGTGTAACCAGAAAGCATGCCATTGTTGCTAGCCATTGGAAGCCAATGGTTGTAAAGGTCTTTTAAGCCTTTGGGCTACAAGGATTGAAGATGCTTGCTATGGTGTGATACCTTCAGATTCCCCTCACTGGGTCATAAAATAACACATAGCTTCAGGAATGATCTACGAACACAGCAAAGCTGTCTGCGTAATGCAGGAGCACCTCTGCCCTCTTATAAGGTTTAAATATCTTAGGATTACAAAAATATATGACTTGATCAAGATAAGGGAGGATGGAAAAGGAAAATGTCAGCAGAGACGGTGACATTGTGGAGTTTACCATTATATCCCAGTACTGTCTGTAAACAACTTTTGTGTATTTCATGTTAAATCAAGCTATAGAACAAAATATCTCTGAAAATTGTGCAACTGTTTTAAATGAATGATTGTTAGTGGTGGCATCCCAACTCTGCTCTGTTTTGGCACAGATGCCAAGTGTTCTGGGTAATAGACATTGTTCAGGTTGGCTTGTACTGAAGATGAAAATGTAGGTACAGAATAAATTAGTTTAATTTAAGGAGGTGTATGGAGTTAAGAAAAAAGTAAATCTAAAGTCAACATTGTGTTTTTATTCCTGGATAATATAGGGAACTGATAAAACCTCTTCTGTGATAAAATCTACCAAACATATCAACAATTTAAGTTGAACTTGACTCACTAATACAACCTTAGTGTTAATTCAGTCTAGGGAAGGTTTAAGGGAAACACATGCACCAACGGAAGAAGTGTCAGATCAAATGATAAAACAGTCCAAATAAATTTAATGGTTTGCCCAAAAAAAAAAAAGCCAGTGAATTTCAGGGTCCAGAAAACAATCCCCATTCACCAGGGCTTCAGTTAAAATAAGAGATTTGAATTGGGCTTCCTATGTGAATCTATGTAGGGAAGATAATTGCTGGACTAGGAAAGTTACTAGTCATCATCTGCGTGAGCAGTTAAGAATGTAGTGAAGGTTTAAGGCAGATATACACTTACCTTATTTCTCACTCATTCAGGCTGCATCCCCACTCTATAACCAGTCCCATGAAGCTTCCATTCTTTCCTGGCCATGAAGCCGCTCCCTCTCCGAAGTCATAATGTACAGTGCAGGACTAGCCTGCCCAAATTCAAGAAGTGGAGGAAAAGAGAGCATTGGGTACAGGTGGAGCAAGAATTTTTATTGGTACATGTCCCCCATGGCTGTATTCAGCTATTCAATTCATGCCCTTTTTTAACAATAGCCCATAAATTGGCCTTGAAAAAGCCCAGAAAAAAATTACAATTTAGCTCCCTTAGACTTTAATGGGGTTCTGGTGCTTATAAGCCAGGGGTCATAGTCACAACTATCATTAGAAATATAGGCATTCCTATCTGTTGGTTTAACGTGTGTCCAAGAACCAATTGCCCTCCTCTTGGAATATGATCTTCAAAACCAAAAATGTAATTCTTTTGCTACTCATCTGCCATAAAAGGCTGATAAAGTTTTGGTTGTCATTTAATCTCTCCATGAAATCCCTGGATCCCCATTCCAGAAAACTATAATATCATCTAAAAACTTGCAGAATATAACTACCTGCTGGGGGTTGTCTCTAAAAAAAAAACACTTGGTTCACCCATTATGCCATAAAAAAATTGCTACAGTCGGCACAAATGTTGCGCTCATTGCTATAAGTTTATTTTGCTTGTAATATTTACTGCTGTACCAGAAATAGTTATGATCTAGGCAATAATCCAGACATTCAAATATATACAGTATTTTCTTTTCTTCCTACACAATTTCCTATCCGTTTCCATGGCCCTCTTCACCACTTCCACTGCTTTACAATGTTAAATAATTGCGTAAAGTGAACCCACTTCTGCCGTACAAAGTATTAATCCATCAATTTTCTTTACCTTTTGTAATATCTGCAAAAAATGCTTAGTATCCTTTAAGAACACAACCAATGGTTGTAAATAACCATCTATCCCATTCTATAGACTCACCAAATCCCCATGCCTACCCACTCTCATGGATTAGGCATAAAAAGCATATCACCTTCAATACACCTCATCCAGTACGGATCAGCACTTGTCCAGCAGTGGTTCCCAAATCTTTGAAATTCCTACAGTTCACCTCGAGGAGGAGCTTCTTAACACTAGTGATGTCGCGAACCTAAATTTCGCCGTTCGCGAACGGCGAACGCGAACATCGGCAAATGTTCGCAAACCGGCGAACCGGGCGAACCGCCATAGACTTCAATAGGCAGGCGAATTTTAAAACACACAGGGACTCTTTCTGGCCACAATAGTGATGGAAAAGTTGTTTCAAGGGGACTAACACCTGGACTGTGGCATGCCGGAGGGGGATCCATGGCAAAACTCCCATGGAAAATTACGTAGTTGACGCAGATTTGGGTTTTGATCCATAAAGGGCAGAAATCACCTAAAATTCCTAAATTGTTTGGAATAACGTGCTTTAAAACATCCAGTGTGTGAATATGATCAGGTATGATGTTGTATCGGTCAAGAAGGGTTACGCCCGCTTCACAGTGACAGACCAAACTCTGACAGACCAAACTCCCCGTTTAACAGTCAGTCAGTCCATTTGCACAACCGCAAACTCCCCATTTGCACAAGGTTGGATACCAAGCTAGCCATGTCCCGTTCCTTGTCCTCACTGACATCATTGAAGGTCTCTTCCTCCACCCAGCCATGTACAACACCAAGGGTCCCCAAAAGGTGACAACAAGCCCCCTGGGACGCCTGCCGTGGCTGGTATTCCACCTCCTCAAAGCCACCTTCCTCCTCTGACTTCTCTTCTTCAGACTCCTCTCTCGGCGTTGCCACAGGTCCAGCAATTGACAACAACAAGGCTGCTTCTGGTGGTGATGGGGACCACAACTCTTCCTCTTCATGCTCATCTACAGCCTGATCCAGTACTCTTCGCAGGGCACGCTCCAGAAAAAACGCATATGGGATGAGGTCGATGATGTTGCCTTGGGTTCGACTGACCACCAGGTTTGTCACCTCCGCAAAAGGAAGCATGAGCCTACAGCCATTGTTCATGAGCATTCAGTAACGCTGCCAAAAGATACCCAGTTCCGCAGAAAGAATGAAAGAAAATGAATGTTTTTTCTATGAAAAATTATCCCGCGGATTGCTTTTGGTCTGTTCACAATGAAGCAACGACCTCATCATCTGGGGTGTGCCAACACACTCCTAGAGGTGATCTCTTCATTGTGATATGCAAGCCCCTTCACCACGACAAGGTAACGATCACAAAGGGGAATTGACACATGTATGTGCCTTTTTTTTTGTTTTTTGTTTTTTTGCAGCCACAGTGTAGCACCAGAGGCCAGAAAAATTAGGCATGTACACATGCATGAAAAAGAAGGTATTGTTGCAGCCGCTGCTTTAGCAGCGGCCTGAAAAATTGAGGTTTTCAAGGCAGAAAGTGCACTAAAACATTGCGGCTTGAACCGTAGTTGGTGGCGGAGACGTCACGTAAGTCATCCGGCATGCAGAGAATGATTAAATACAGCAGCGTGTGGACCATTTTTAGCCCAAGGCATCTCAGTCATCACCAGGCCTTTTTTAGTCAAATGCATCCCCCACTGTCAGTCCCTTCGGGATCCATGCCTCATTCATCTTAATAAACGTGAGGTAATCAAGACTTTTTTGACCTAGGCGACTTCTCTTCTCAGTGACAATACCTCCTGCTGCACTGAAGGTCCTTTCTGACAGCACACTTGAAGCGGGGCAGGCCAGAAGTTCAATGGCAAATTGGGATAGCTCAGGCCACAGGTCAAGCCTGCACACCCAGTAGTCAAGGGGTTCATCGCTCCTCAGAGTGTCGATATCTGCAGTTAAGGCAAGGTAATCTGCTATCTGTCGGTCGAGTCGTTCTCTGAGGGTGGACCCCGAAGGGCTGTGGCGATGCGTAGGACTAAAAAAGCTCCGCATGTCCTCCATCAACAAGACGTCTGTAAAGTGTCCTGTCCTTGCTGGCGTGGTTGTGGTGGTAGGAGGAGGATTACTTTCACCTCTTCCCCTGTTGGATTCCCGTTGTGCTGTGACACCTTATATGCTGTGTAAAGCATACTTTTCAACTTATTTTGTAGCTGCTGCATCCTTTGCACCTGCCGGTAATTAGGTAACATATCAGAGACTTTCTGCTTATACCGGGGGTCTAGTAGCGTGGCCACCCAGTACAGGTCGTTCTCCTTCAGCCTTTTTATACGAGGGTCCCTCAACAGGCATGACAGCATGAAAGACCCCATTTGCACAAGGTTGGATGCCGAGCTACTCATGTCCAATTCCTCGTCCTCACTGATGTCATTGAAGGTGTGTTCTTCCCCCCAGCCACGTACAACACCACGGGTACCAGATAGGTGACAACGAGCACCCTGGGATGCCTGCTGTGGTTGGTGTTCCTCCTCCTCAAAGCCACATTCCTCCTCTGACTCCTCTTCCTCAGACTCCTCTTCCAGTGTTGCCGCAGGTCCAGCAAGCGATGGTAAGGCTGTTTCTGGTGGTGATGGTGACCACAACTCTTCCTCTTCACGCTCATCTACGGCCTGATCCAGCACTCTTCGCAGGGCACGCTCCAGGAAGAAAACATATGGGATGATGTCGCTGATGGTGCCTTCGGTGCGACTGACTAGGTTTGTCACCTCCTCAAAAGGACGCATGAGCCTACAGGCATTGCGCATGAGCGTCCAGTAACGTGGCAAAAAAAATACCCAGCTCCGCAGAGGCTGTCCTAGCACCCCCGTCATACAAATACTCGTTGACCGCTTTTTCTTGTTGGAGCAGGCGGTCGAACATTAGCAGTGTTGAATTCCAACGTGTCGGGCTGTCGCAAATCAAGCGCCTCACTGGCATGTTGTTTCGCCGCTGAATATCTGCAAAGTGCGCCATGGCCGTGTAGGAACGCCTGAAATGGCCACACACCTTCCTGGCCTGCTTGAGGACGTCCTGTAAGCCTGGGTACTTCTGCACAAAGCGTTGTACAATCAGATTCAACACATGTGCCATGCACGGCACATGTGTCAACTTGCCCAAATTCAATGCCGCCAACAAATTGCTTCCGTTGTCACACACCACTTTGCCGATCTCCAGTTGGTGAGGGGTCAGCCACTGATCCACCTGTGCGTCCAGGGCGGACAGTAGTGCTGGTCTGGTGTGACTCTCTGCTTTCAGGCAAGTCAACCCCAAGACAGCGTGACACTGTCGTATCCGGCATGTGGAATAGCCCCTGGGGAGCTGGGGGGGTGCAGTTGGTGTGGAGCAAGACGCAACAGCAGAAGGGGACTCAGTCGAGGAGGTTAGCAAAGAGGATGGAGTAGGAGGAGTAGAGGAGGTGGCAGCAGGCCTGCCTGCAAGTCGTGGCGGTGTCACCAACTCCTCTGCAGCAGAGCCACGCATTCCATTCTTGGCAGCCGCGAACAGGTTTACCCAATGCGCAGTGTAAGTGATATACCTGCCCTGACCGTGCTTTGCAGACCAGCTATCAGTGGTCAGATGGACCCTTGCCCCAACACTGTGTGCCAGACGTGACATGATTTCATTTTCCACAGTAGAGTACAGGTTGGGGATTGCCCTTTGTGAAAAATAATTTCGGCCGGGTACCTTCCACTGCGGTGTCCCAATAGCGACAAATTTTTTGACCGCCATTGGGACACAGACTCCTCAGACTCCACCAGCTTGTATGGTAAAAGCTGGTGGGCTAAGAGTTCCGACAAGTCAGCTGTCAGACGCTGGGCAAGGGGGTGACTCTGTGAGATTGGCTTCTTACGCTCAAACATTTCCTTGACAGACACCTAACTGTGGGCAGATGAGCAGGAACTGCTGAAGGTGAGAGGCGGAGGGGCGGGTTGTTGATAGGGGGCATGGAGGACAGCAGTGGTTGATGTGGCTGAAGATGCTGGACCAGGAGGAGGATGGTGGCTTTCAGTGTGTGTGCTGCTTTTACTCATGTGTTGATCCCATAGGCGTTTGTGATGTGAGATCATGTGCCTTCGCAAAGCAGTTGTACCTAGGTGGGTGTTGGACTTCCCACGACTCAGTTTCTTTTGGCACAGGTTACAAATGGCATCGCTGATATCAGAGGCAGACACACCAAAAAAATGCCACACTGCTGAGCTTTGCAAGGACGGCATTCTGGTGGTGGCAACGGCTTGCGTTGATTGGCGTGCTGTCTGGCTGACCCCGGGTGCCGAATCTACATGCTGTCTGACTGCGCCACTAGCTCCTTGCGATGACCTCCTCCCCCTGCTTCCAACTCGTCTCCTCCTCTCTGTCTCCCCATCTGAACTTTCCCCCTCTTCTTCTGCTCTACGAGCAGGCACCCAGGTGACATCCACAGACACATCGTCATCATCAGCCGCTTCACTTGACAACTCAGCAAAGGCAGCAGCAGCAGGTACAACATCATCATCATCATCACAATGTACGTCCATGTGTATAATGCTGCCTGACTGAGACATATCCCCGTTATCTACATCCTCTGGCACTAATAGTTGCGCATCACTTATTTCTTCCAACTGATGCGAAAATAACTCCTCTGACGGATCAAGTGAAGCGGCTGTGGTGCTAGTGTTGGTGGTGGTGCCGGCGGGCTGGCGAGTGGTAAATTGAGAGGTGCCCGAAGCTGAGCTGGAGGAGGATGGTGCATTAAGGTTCCGAGCGGAAGCTGTAGACGATTGGGTGTCCTGTGTAAGCCAGTCAACTATGTCCTCAGAATTTTTTGAGTTCAGGGTCTGTGGTGGCCTCTGAACACTGGGCATTATTCTAGGGCCTAAGGAAATCACAGCACCACGACCACGACGGCCCTTGCGGGGTGGCCTGCCTCTGCCTGTCATTTTTTTTTAATGTGTTGGACTATGAGTGCAAGGTGCTGTGCCACCCTATAGGAGTGTTGGGCAGTGGGTACAGTACACTCTGTGGACCTGACAGTCACTGGCAGCCCAGGCAACTGAAATTATAAAAAATATATATATTTTTAATTTGCAAGCTGCTGTGCGACCGTATATATCAGTGGTGGGTGGGCAGTGGCACAGTACACTCTCTGTGGACCTGACAGTCACTGGCAGCCCAGGCAACTGCAATTATAAAAAAATATATATATTTTTAATTTGCAAGCTGCTGTGCGACCGTATATATCAGTGGTGGGTGGGCAGTGGCACAGTACACTCTCTGTGGACCTGACAGTCACTGGCACCCAGGCAACTGCAATTATAAAAAAATATATATTTTTTTACTTTGCAAGCTGCTGTGCCACCATATATCAGTGGTGGGTGGGCACGCAGTGGCACTTCAGTGGGCACAGTACACTCTGTGGACCTGAAAGTCACTGGCACCCAGGCAACTGCAATTATAAAAAAATATATATATTTTTACTTTGCAAGCTGCTGTGCCACCGTATATATATCAGTGGTGGGTGGGCACGCAGTGGCACTACAGTAGGCACAGTACACTCTGTGGACCTGACAGTCACTGGCAGCCCAGGCAACTGCAATAATAAAAAATATATATATATTTTTTTTAATTTGCAACAAGATGCTGTGCCACCGTATATATATCAGTGGTGGGCAGTGCACTGCAGTGGGTACAGTACACTCTGTGGACCTGACACAGCACTCACTGCAATTATGACAGAGGAAAAAAAAAATATTTTTTAAAATGCACGGTACTGTGCCTGTGCCACCCGAAATGAGTGTGGTGTGCACACAGTACAGTCTGTGGTGGGTCTGTGGCCTCTCACACACAGCGGGCAGGCAACTGCAGTGTACAATAGATATATATATATATATATATATACAGGGGCGGACATACAGGGGTCGCAGGGGTCGCCATGGCGACCGGGCCCCATGCTGCAGGGGGCCCGAGAGGGCCCCCTGTATGTATAGAAAGGATGAGCGGCAAGCGCAGCTGAGACCGGAGCTCCCCGATACTCAGCGAGTTACACACACGGCAGCAACTGCCAGCTTGTCTCTCTCCCCAGCTGCGGCTGCCTGCGTGCAGAGAGCAGAGACGAGCAAGAGACGAGCAAGAGACGAGCACTGAACCCGCCCCTCCCCCTTCCTGTGTGTTTCCTGTACAGCACACAGAGGAGAGGAGGCGGGACCATCTCCCTCCACTCTGCAGAGTCTGCAACAGCGCCGATCTGAGGTCTGTGATATGTATAATATAATACTAACTTGCAAGGGGGGGGGGGGTGGAGGTGTATGGTGCTAGGGGGTGAAGATGGGGGGGGGGTGTATGTAAAACTTCTACCACCCCACCCCTGTCCTCTTCATCCCCACTGTCCTCTTCCTACCATCCCATCCCTGTCATCTTCATCCCCACTGTCCTCTTCCTACCATCCCATCCCATCCCTGTCATCTTCATCCCCACTGTCCTCTTCCTACCATCCCATCCCTGTCATCTTCATCCCCACTGTCCTCTTCCTACCACCCCACCCCTGTCATCTTCATCCCCACTGTCCTCTTCCTACCACCCCACCCCTGTCATCTTCATCCCCACTGTCCTCTTCCTACCATCCCATCCCTGTCATCTTCATCCCCACTGTCCTCTTCCTACCATCCCATCCCTGTCATCTTCATCCCCACTG